>NW_020949696.1:1452283-1471451 GCF_900497805.2 Vombatus ursinus
GAACATCACAAAAATATTTAAAAGGGGGGAGCAAGGGAAATAAAATGGAGGCCATCCATCATGAGCTCCATTTTCCACCATCCCCTCTGCTTGCATCATCTTCACCCAGCTCATCCAAGACAAATTTATCATTAGATAATCTCATTACCAAGAAACTCATCATCACTGAGGTTGCTTCACTTTTGTTACCCACACCTCATCAGTCCCCCTCAGTTACTTCTGCCTCTCTGTTTAGAGGGCTGGAGAATGGAAGAAAAAAATTCCTTCTATATCTTCCTTCAAAATGCCAGCCATCTCTTTACGTGCCACTAGTAGCTCTGCTTGTTTTCTACTCCACCATCATCTTCATCATGCCCCTGGGTCAGGTACCCTCTGGAACTCCTCCCCCTTTCAGCTTCCGCTTCTGTACAAGCATACCTCCGAGATATTGTGGGTTCAGTTCCAGACCACCTCAATAAAACAAATATCACAATAAAGCAAGTCACACGAATTTTTTGGTTTCCCAGTGCATATAAAAGTTAGGTTTAGGCTATACTGTGGTCTATTAAGTGTGCAATAGTATTATGAATAAAAAAAGATCAATGTACAATTACTTTATTGCAAAAAAAAATAAAGTGCTAACCATCATCTGAGCCTTCGGCAAGTTGTAAACTTTTTGCTGGTGGAAGTTCTTGCTTCTATGTTGATGGCTGCTAACTGAGCAGGGTGGTGGTTGCTGAAGGTTGGGGTGGCTGTGGCAGTTTCTTAAACTGAGACAAAAATGAGGTTTGCCGTGTTGACTGACTCTTCCTTTCATGAAAGTTTTCTCTGTGGCAGGCGATGCTGTTTGATAGTATTTACCCATGGTGGAACTTTTTTCTAAACTGGAGTCAATCCTCTCAAACCCTGCCACTGCTTTGTCAACCAAGTTTATATAATATTCTTCAATATCATTGTGTCTCAGAGAATAGGGAGGCCCAACAAGAGGGAGAAAAACGGGGAACGACAGGTTGGTGGAGCAGGTAGAACACACACATTTATCTCTTTATCCACACATTATCCATTTATCCATTCACCACCTTATATGGGCATGGTTCATGGCGCTCCAAAACAATTACAATAGTAATATCAAAAATCACTGATCACAGATCACCATAACAGATATAATAATAATAATAATAATAATGAAAAAGTTTGAAATAGTGTGAGATTATCAAAATGTGACAGAGACACAAAATGGGCAAATGCTGTTGGAAAAATGGTTCCTATAGACTTGCTTAACACAGGGTTGCCACAAACCTTCGATTTGTAACAAAAAAAACAAAACCAAAAAAACCCGCACACATTATCTGCAAAGATCAATAAAGCAAAGCACAACAAAATGAAGTCTGCCTGTATTATTCCCTCCTCCCCATTAGATTGTAAACTCTTTGGGGACAGACACTGTCTTTCCTTTTCTTATTTGTATCCCCAGAGCCTTGCACAGTGCCTAACATATAATAGGCACTTACTCAATGTCTATCTGGTAATAAACAGATAGATAGATAGATAGATAGATAGATAGATAGATAGATAGATGGATGGATGGATGGAAGGATGGATGGATGGATGGATGGATGGATGGATGGATGGATGGATGGATGGATGGATGGATGTACGGACAGACAGACAGACAGACAGACGGACGGATAGATAGATAGATAAACAATGTCAGAATGTTGTTTGTTTGTTTACTATGTTCAAGTGTAATGGGGATGCATCTGGTGCATGCTCAGCGCATGTCAGATGGTGTCTCTGTATGTGGAGGAGGCCAGGGAGCTTATTTCTGGGAGAAATGTCATGAGACGGAATGAGGTGCAGAGAAATGGTGGAGCATGCATGGACATTCTGTAACTGGTTCTGGTTGGTTAAGAGAAGACTCATTGATTAGCTATAGAGGAATTAAAAAGGGCCCATCAGCTTCAGCATCTGGCAAGAGACAATTTAGTAAGGAGAGAGGCTTCTGAGCCCCCTAAAGAGGCCTGGATCCTTGGACTTTATTTGTCCTTTTCTGATCTAGATGAACAGGATGGAGACTCTAAGACCTTGAAAGTTTTGAAAGGTCAGGAGGGCACTCTAGTATCCAGTAGTCCTGTAGCATCAATGCCCTGAAGAGCAAAAAGTGACCTCAAAAACCACAGGCCAGCAGAAGTTGAGACAAGGACTCATCTGACAGTCATGCCACAACTGGCCACGAACTTAGCAGGACTTATGCTATGTCGGAAGTGAGCTAAGCATTGAGACTACTCCCCCAGAAATGGAGATGGTGTAGGGGAGGTATCCTAAGTGCCTCAGAGGTATGGCTTGTTTGTTCTTTGTTTTCACTATATCTTCAAAGTAAATATTCCTTTGGTGAAACTACTTGGTGTTAACTGGTTATACGAAACTGTGTCCTAGTCACAGGCTCCTTACATTGGGGAGAACACAGCTGGTAGAGGCTTAAGTTGGGAGTTAGAGAAAAGATAACTTATCACTCTCTCAGGACAGTCTAGAACCCCAAGGAGGACATATAGCTAGTCAGGCTCTTGGAGAATGAACCAAGGCGTATTCACTAAATAAACTCATTAAAAATAAAGAGATATAGGGAATGAAATTGAAGAATTAGAACAAAATTTAGTATGCATTAGGTGATTAAAAAAAGCAATTATTACCATCATGTTCTCAGACAAAACATAAATAAAAATTCACAATGTTAAGTCAGATAAAGGAAATGACTTTACATTTAAATGCATCTTAGCAATGAAATAATATCATTATTAAATATACATATATGAAATGACAAATTCATAAGGGAAAAGCTAGCCAAATTTAAAAAAAGAAAATTAATAGTAACAATAATTGTAGAAGACATCAATGTTCCTTTATCAAAACTTGATACATCTAACAGAAAGATAAACCAGTAAAATACAGAACTGAACAGACTATTGAAAACATTATATTTGAAAGATTGAGGAAACTTCTGAATGAGAACATTATAGAATGTACATTATATGCATATGGATATATATTTCTTAGCATCATCTAGTAAGTACATTTACAAAAATGTAAAAGCCAGAAATATTAAACTTCTTTTATATTCTATAATGCAATGAAAATAGCAATTAAAAAAACGAGTCCAATTAAAAAAATACAGATCTAAAAGGAGACTAAGTAACAACATCCTGAATAATAAGTGGTCAAAGAACAAATCATAAAAACAATTGAAACTATATGAAAAAGAATGATAACAATGCGACAACATACCCACATATTGGGGATCTAGTTAAGTCAGTCCTCAGAAGAAAAACTGCATTTCTGGAAAAAAAATTAACAAGTAGAAAAAACAGAGTTAGTGAACTGTACATGCATTTTTTAAAAACTAGAAAATCAATAAAATAACAAACCCAAGATGAATATTGGAAGAAATGTTAAAAATTGGAGTAGATATAATAGAAAACAAAAGTACTTTGGAGATGATAAAACTAGAATATTTTTAAAAGGCTAAAAATATCAATAAGCCTTAAGTTAACTTGGTCTAAAAAAGAGAGGAAAACAAAATAACAAATTAAAAAAAACACACACAAAAAGGTAAATTTGCAATGAACAGAGAGAAGAAATAATAAGAATAATCAGAAATTACCATGTAGTATATATGCTAGCAAAACAAAATTTAAAAGAAATGCATGATTACTTCTAAATATAGAAAATATCCAAATAACAAAACAAGAAATGGAAATTTAAGCAGCTCAGTCTCAGAAAGAAAAAAACTGAACAAAATATAAATGGATTATCAAAGTGTAAAAAGGATGCTTATCTATTATAGATTTATAAATGAATTCTATCAAACATTTGAGGAGCAATACTTGTGCTACAAAAATTATTCTGTAGTGGATTAAACAAAGGAGCTTCCTTAGTGAGTTCAACTTGATGAGATTATAGGATGCTTTTAAAAGCATCTACCTATGAAGAGTTGGGACATGCCCACTGATAACTTCATTGAGAATACTTGTTACTTTTGAAAAAAAAGAAGAATTAAGTAATTGTAGAGATGTTCATTGTTCCAGACTGGGATGCATCAATACAATAAAATGACAATGCTATCTAATTAATTTACAGATTTAGTGTCATATTATGGTAGAAGTCTGCCATCTAGGCTAGCCTAATTTTTTCCTAATGAGATGGTGAGATTGTCCTTGAATTGGCCCAGAAGACTAAGGGTCTGGCCATTGATTAAGTGGAAAAGTCAATTTATGAAGAGTTTGGAGTTCTTCTCCCAGGTATGATACTATCTCCTAATGGGCAGATGAAGCATAGCCTACACAGTAGGAGGGAAGTTATATCCAAGTTAATCAAAACTGTATTATCACTGAATATCCTTTCCATGCTATGGCTAAGGAAGCTTCTTTTTGTTAACCGTCAAATAGTCTATAAAGGTCATATTTTATTCCAATTCTGAAACCAAACCAGCAGGCCGGCCTGAGTCAGGCCTGTCCCACAACACACACCAATCACACTTTATAGAACTAGACAAAATATTTTTAAAAATTTATTTGGGGGAATGAAAAAGTTTTAGTATCTCAAGGGAAATGATAAAAAAAAAATAGGTGGTAATGAAAGAGGTCTAGTGCTTCCAGATCTCAAACTATAAAACTGCAATCATCGAAACTTTTGCCAGTTTAAAGGAGAAAAAGTTGATCAATAGAACAGACTAAAACAAAAAAGAAATTTTAAAAATTAAACACAGTAGCCCAGTGTTTGATCAACTTAATTGAGAAATAAACTACTTAGGAATGTCCTCCCTGTTTATCAAGAACTGGAAAAAATGAAAAGCAAGTTGGCAGAAAATGGGTTTAGACTAGCAACTTGCACTACATACCACAGTAAGTTCAAAATGAACATTTGACCTAAAAATAAAAGGTCCCATCATCTTTTTAAAAAATAGAGAATGGAAGGAATCATCTTTTATAACTATAATTGAGGGTATGGGGATGGAAAGATTTTTTTTAAGTAAGTGTTTATCGATGTCTTGTTTCTTACATCATCATAGTTTTCCCAAGTTTCTCTCTCCCTCCTACTCCCAGAGAGCCATCCCATACATCGAATAGTAATTTTTAAGGAAGAAAATAAGATCAGTACAACTGATCAATACATTGAGAGAGTCTGAAAACACAAGCAATGTGTTACATCTGTGGACTTCACGCCTCCGTGAAGGGTGGGTGTGGGGTGTCCTCTCACATCTCTTCATTTGAGTCCTGCTTGATCTTTATAATTTGTTACATTTACTTTTGATTTTTTTTGAAGTGCAGCTTTTCTTTCTTTTACATTGTTGTAGTTATTGTGTATATTGTTTTCTTGGCTTTGCTTACTTCATTCTATATCAGTTCACATAGATCTTTCCATGTTTTCTTGAATTCATCACACACATCATTTCTTATAGCATAGTAACATATCATTCCATTCATGTACCACAATTTGTTTAGCCATTCCCCAAATGATAGGTATCTACTTTGTTTCTAATTCTTTGCTATCACAAAAAGGGCTGCTCTAAATATTTTGGCATATGTAGAGATTTGCTTCTTGTCTATGGCTTCCTTGGGATATAACCCCAGTAATAGCATCTCTGGTTCAAAGAGTATAAATACATTAGTCACCTTATTTGCATATTTCCAAATTGCTTTCCAAAATGGTTGAACCACTTCACAGTTCCACCAACCATGTATTAGTACAACTATCATTCCAAAACCCCTCTAAAATTGATTATTGCCATTTTTTGGTCATTTTTGACAATTTGCAGGCTTTCAGGTAAAATATCAAGGTTGTTTTATGGAAAGAATTCTTAATAAAACAAGGGATGGATAGTGATGAACATAAAAGAGTAATTAGATAATTTCAAATAAAATTTAAAAGTTTTTGCATGAACAAAATCAAACTAGCTAAGATAAGAAGGGAAACAGTCAATTGGGTGAAATCTTAACATCAAATATCTCTGATAAATGTCTAATACTTGAGATTAACTAGTACTGACCCAAATATCTTAAGGCCAAGAGACATTTTCCAGTAGATAGATGGTCAAAGGATGTGAACAAATAGTTTTACAAAGAATTGCAACCTATCAACAATCACTTGCAAGATTGCTCCAAATCACTAATAACAATAAGATAAATGCAAATAAAAAAACTCAGGTTTTGCCGCACATCCAGCAAATTGGCAAAGATGATAAAAGTTGAAAATGTGTTGGAATAGCTGTCAATATTAGTTCATTTATTCTGGAAAACAATTTATAATTACATTAGAATCATTAGTTTATTCAATCTCTTTGACAAAGATTGACATTAAAGACAGTGAAAAGTTCCATATCTACCATATATTCATTCATAACAATATTTGGGAGCAAATAAAAACTGGAAACAAAATGGGTATTCATTAATTGAAGGAAGAGCTGAATGCATAGTATGTGAATGTAATAGAATATTATTACATTATAAATAACAACAAACATAAGAAAATGGGAATCTTTCTATGAATTGATACAGAGTAAAAGTATGCAGAAACCAGAAAAAGAACAGATACAATGACATTAATGGAAAATGAAAAGTATGCTAAGACCAAACTAGACCCTAAGTAACTGTTTTAATGAATCTTGATCCTGGAAAAAAGAAGAAGAAATGCACTTATTTCCACTTAGTAGGTAGGGGAATGTAGGTATGAAATGTTCATACACAATCAGACAAGGTGACTTGTCAGTAGGTTTTGCTTAACTTTTTTTTGGGGGGGGGGAGGACAGACTACAAAGGAGAGATTAATGAGTGAATAGTTTCAATACACCCCTAAATTGATGGTGATATAAAAACAAAAAAAGAGAACAAGCATTTATTAAGTACTTACTATGTGCTGAGCACTTTATAAATATTATTTTTATATTACAGCATAGCAATATATATGTATATTATACTATATATAATATTATATAAAACAAATATTATTTGGCCCTCACAATAACTTCAGCAGGTAGATGCTGTTAGTATCTCCATTTTATAGTTGAGAAAACTGAGGAGGAAGGGGAATGGAACAACATTAAGTACCTACTATGTGCCAAGCTCTTTAAAAATATTATCTTGTTTGATCCTCTCAACAACCTTGGCAGGAGGTGCTATTATTATCCCCATTTGTATAGTTGAGAAAACTGAGAAGGGGGAAGGGAGCCAGCATTTCTTAAGCACCTAATATGTGTCAGGCACTGTGCTGAGCACTTTACAAATATTTCTTTTTTTTTTTAGATTAAAAAAATTTTTTTAATTATTTATTTTTCATTTTCAACATTCATTTTCATAAGATTGAGTTTTAAATTTTCTCCCCCTCCCACCCCGAGATGGCGTACAATCTAATATAGGCTCTACATATACATTTGTGTTAAGCATATTTTCTCATTAGTCATTATTTTACAAATATTTCTTGAGGCAAAGGTTAAGTGGCTTGCCCTGGGTCACATAACTAGTCAGTGTCTAAGGCCAGATTTGATCTCATATCTTGCTGATTCTGGCTGAGCACTCTATTTGCTAGTTCACATACCTGCTTCCAAGTGGCACCAATAAAACTTAGAGAGGGAGAAAGAGAGAGAGAGAGTGAGAGAGAGAGAGAGAGAGAGAGAGAGAGAGAGAGAGAGAGAGAAGAGAAGAGAAGAGAAGAGAAGAGAAGAGAAGAGAAGAGAAGAGAAGAGAAGAGAAGAGAAGAGAAGAGAAGAGAAGAGGAGAGGAGAGGAGAGGAGAGGAGAGACCAGAAGAGGAGAGAGAGAGCAGAGAAAGAGAGAGAAGAGAGAGAGAGAGAGAGGAGAGAGAGGGAGAGAGGAGAGAGAGAGAGAAAGAGAGGAAGAGAGACACAGAGAGAGGAGACACAGAGAGAGAGAAGGCAAGGAGAAAGGCCATTTCTTCACATAAGATAGGGAGAGAGTTGGGGAGGGCATCAGAGTGATGTGAGATGAGGAGGAGAAGAAAAGAAAACTCTCAGTCAAGGCCTCATTTTCCCCCCTGTGAGATACAGGCACACAACTATGAGATATCTGCTCATTAAAAGTATTTACCACCGTGATGGCAGACAGGCAACATGCATTGCATGCATTGCTTCCATGCTTACTATATACAGTTACACAGAAAAAAAACAGCACAGAGGGCATGTTGAAGAGAGACCCCCTCTATATGGAGAGGTCCCTCAGAAACTCCTGTTTGTGGGAAGACATTATGTTGATTGCATCAAGTACCTGGACATTGCAGAGACTCCTGGAAAATACCAGTGATCATTTAAAGGAGTTCTTCCTATCCATCCACACAGGAAAGACCGAAAGGATGAAGAACACCTATTGCTTCAATTTCAGCATGTACTTCACTATACACCCTTACAGAACTTGTCCGATAGTATATTTGTCTGGGACAGGGAATAGAGACAGACAATGAGCTGAGGGCACAGAGTTGGAAGGAAGGAGGAGAGAGGGCTCGATTGCTTTCAGGAAATCGCAAAGCACTTTGACTGATTCCAAGCCCCTCACAACAGCAAAGGCCTATGTTTTCAATAAAAGCATTTTATTGCTGTTACTCTCTGACAGCGGGACCTGGAACCCCGTCTCTGATGAACTGAAGATGGCAATGGAAAGAAGCATGGTGGGTGTGAGCCAGCTGCAGCGTGTAATCAATAATCAGCTCCCAAGACAAGAAAGACTAGTGCACAGCATTTGTTCAAACTCTTTGACAAAGATATGAGAGAACTCTATGACAGAGAATGAAGATGGGTTGGTCCCGTGGAAAGTGCAAAGGATGACAGGTTGTTAACGAGGGTGCTCCACTCTTCCCCTCGGGACATTGGGAGAAATTGAGGAAGGTCTTCAACATACCGAGTGGACACTCCGTGGCAAACTTGCGGGGAGAACATGGATGAGAGTCACACAGGAAAGGTTCCAATACACATCACTAGAAGAACTGAAACAAGATCACAGATCCATTTGAGTATTTAAAATTTTATTTACATAAGCCTTGAGGACCTTTTAAAATTAACTGCAGTCTGCAAATATTGACTACTACCCCGATTCGGCAGGTGAGACAACTGAGGCACAGAGGTCCCACAATCACCCAAATGTCTCCTGATTCCAAGTCTGAGCTCTTCCCACAATGCCTTTAGGTTATATGGGAGCAATGGAAACTGTCTGGGAAGAGGGCAGAGACCAAGACCTAGGGGCTTTCTGAAGCCAGCTGCTTAAGCCTGGGACCTCTTCAACTCTAGAGTTCCCTATTTATGAAGGAAAGTCTGGCCCCTGAGGCAGCCTGCTCCCCCCCAGCCCTAGAACACTGCTTTGTCCAGAGGAGAGATGCTGAGACCCAAGGGTGAGGGCTGGAAGGTGACAGGAGGGATCATTCCCTCAAGAAGGCGCTTGTGCCCCCAGTCTGACCTTGGATGGTAATATGAAAACCTGGCATTCAATCAATGTGGACTCAGCTAGAAAGTTGTTCAGACACACTGGAAGAGGAAGGAGAGTGAAAATAGATGGGGGTGGGGAAGGAAATCTGAAGAATCCTTTCTACTTCAAAGGGATAAGAAAAAGAAAGGGATTCAATTTGCAGAAAGGACCAGCAAGCTCTTGGGAGGGTCAAACAGAAGAAAATGGAGAATGGGGTTATCTCAAGCAGATAACATCTGTGCGACTGGCATCCCAAGGCACCTAAAACACACATTTATTTCCAGTATTGAGACAAAGGAATAGAAACCCATTTTACAAAACAGACCACCAAGGTTTCCCTAGAGATGTCAGGGTAGGGGAAAAGGAGCACTAGCACCTAGCAACCTTGTCCACCTGGATGGGGCATAGACCCTGGGCTCACCTGTTACTGCCCTGGACCCAGCAACCAGAACGATACACCTCACACGGAACCCAGGAAATGGCAGGGGCATTATGACCTGGTGCTGGTTCTAGCCAATCCCAAGTCCTGACGACCTACCCTCCCACCCCACTGAAACCAGAGAGGTTTGGGGGAGAGAAAGGAGGGGAGGGAATAAAGATCTACTAGTTGCCAGGCATTGATCTCTGCTCTTGACAAAGGGCCTCAGAAACAGGGTGTAAGAGGAAGGGAGCCTTGGTAATAGGGAAGGTAGTAAAGATGTCCGCCTGGTAGAGAGTGGGGCTGGGGTGGGAGGAGAAGAGAGCTGAGGACCCCTGAGTGATGGAGAAATGAGAGTTAGTGAACCTGGAGTAATGAGACGGTTATTGAGGAGGACTGCTGAGTGTCGGCAGAGGCAACAGACTCCCCACCCCCACCTCCAAGCAAGGGAAGAGATGACAGTTGGGACCCCTGGGCTGGGAGGATCGCTGAGGAAGATTACCATTGGAATCCTGGTAGGATTTGGGGGGCAGGGGAGGAGGAAGTGTCACAGATCACCGGATCTCACAGTTGAACGGGACCGCAAAGAGCATCTAGCCCACCCAGAACCTGAACAGGACTCCTCTCTGTAACATTGCTCAGAAGTAGTCATCCAGTCTCTCCCTAAAGACCTCCAGGGATGGGGAACTCACTACCTCCTTTAAAAAATTATATTTCCATACTGAACTTAACAAACACCAAGAAAAATAGTCATTTCCAAATACATGGTAGAGCAGAAAAAGAGGATTGTGCATAAAACTATTGGTCCTTATTATCTATAGCTTGCTTTTCTTTTTAAATATGTAAGTTCAACTGATAGTTTTCAAAACCATCTTGCTTCCCTTTGTTTCATTTTGGTTCCTCCTATGCTCTATATTTTAAAAAATGATGCCTCAATTACTCTCATTTCTTTCTTTCTTTCTTCCTTTCTTTCCTCCCTCCTTCTTCCCCCTTCTCTCCTCTCTCTCCTTCCCTCTCTCCCTCTCTATCTCTGTCTCAGTCTCTGTCTTTGTCTCTGTCTCTCTCTCTGTCTCCCCTTCCCTTTTCCCCTCTTTCCACTCCCCTCCCTCATCTCTTTAAATACCCCTAGGGGTGGGGAACCTGTGGCCTCGAGGACACATGTGACCTTCTAGGTCCTTGGATGCAGCCTTTTGACTGAGTCCAAGTTTTACAGAACAAATCCTTTTATTAAGGGGATCTGTTTTGTGAAGTTTGGATTCAGTCAAAGGACTGCACTTGAGGACCTAGAGGCCATAGGTTCCCCACTCCTATGCCCTATCTATCCCCACCACCATAACCCCACCACCAACCCCTTGGGGCAAAAAAAAGGAAAAAGAAAACTCAAGTCTTTGCACCAAATATACATAAACAAATTTCCCCATCGATTTGGTCTACTATTGCTTTATTACTTTTACTACTATTACTATTACTTTTACTTTCTTATCAGGAGCTGGCAGCCCACCTCACCATCAGTTCTCTGGAGACATAGGTGGTCATTGCATTGATCAGAGTTCTTGAGTCTTTCAAACTTGTTTTTCTTTATAATGTTGTTATCTTATAAATTGTCCTCCTGGCTCTTTCCACTTCACTCTGCATTAGATCATACAGGTCTTCTCAGGTTTCTCTGACGTTATCCATTCGTCATTTCCTACAGCACAATAATATTACATTACTTTCATATGCCATAATTTGTTTAGGCATTCCCCAATAGATTAGTTTATTGCTTCCTTATTCCTTCAGTTTATTGCTACTACAAAAAGAGCTGCTATAAATATTCTTGTATATACGAGTTCTTCTCCTCCCTCTTTGCTCTCCTTGGGGAATAGGCCTAGTTGTCATATTTCTGGGTCAAAGTACTATAACTTGGTCACAGTTTACTAACTTTGGGGATGTAGTTCCAAATTGCTTTCCCAGATGACTGAACCAATTCACCTTTCCACTAGCAGTGCCTGATTGTGCCTGTTTGATGGTAGTCCCTCCACCATTTGTCATTATAATATTGATTAGCATTTATATAACACTTTAAAGTTTGCAAAGCACATTTTATATTGTCATTTGATCCTCAAAAAACCATGTGAGGCAAGTGCTATTATTATCCCATTTTGCAGATGAGGAAACTGAGGCAGAGAGAGGTTGAATGACTCAACCAGGTTCTCACTGCTAGCAAGTATGGGAGGCAAGATCTGAATTCACGTCTTCTTGACTTTAAGTCCAATAATGTATTCACTGCAACATCTATTATTTTATTTGATATTCACAACAATCCAGATGAGAAAACAGGCTGGAAGAGTTTAATCGACTTGCCCAGAGTCACACAGCTAGTAAATGTGTAGAAGTTTTAACTGTATTGGTTTTGTTATATTTTATTCTGGAGCATTATATATAGGAGCTATATATATATATACATACATATATATATATACACATATATATCGCATATATAGCTATTGAAAGCTCAGATTTCTTCCTTTGAAAACTGTTCACCATTACTTAAGCACTGGAGAATGGCTCCTGTTCTTATAAATTCAAATCAATCAGTTACATATCTTTGATATGAGGTATTTATCAGAAAAACTTACTGCAAAGATTTGCCCCAGTTAAATGTTTCCCTTCTAATTTTAACTGTGTAAGTTTTGTTTACATAAAATCTAAAACAATTTTAAAATTTTTATTGTATTTTTGTCTATGAACAAAAATCTGTTTTTCTCTTCCTCTCATTAAGAAAAAGAAAAGAAAAAAAATCCTTGTAACAAAAATGTGTAGTCAAAACAAATTCCCTCATGGGCCATGTCCAAAAATTATATATGGCCTTCTGAACTTTGGGTTTATTGCCTCTCTGTCAGAATGCTTCTTCATCAATTCTCTGGACTTGTTGTTGGTTAAGGCTTTGACCTTTGCCCCAGTATCCAGGCCAAAGTTCTTGAGTCTTTCTGATTTGTTTGTGTTACAGTATTGTTTTATTGTACAAATTGTTCTCCTGATTCTGCTCACTTCACTCTCTATCAGTTCATACAAGTCTTTCCAGGTTTCTCTGAAACTGCCCCCTTCATCATTTCTTAGAGCACAATAACATTATATTGTAACCCCAATTTGATGGACACCTCCTCAGTTTCCAGTTCTTTGTCATTACAAAAAGAGCTGCTATAAATAGTTTTGTACACACGAGTTCTTTTCCTTTTTCTTTGACCTCTCTGGGTCATAGGCCTAGTAGTGAATGGTATTTCTGGGTGAAAGGGTATGCACAGTTTAAAGACTTTGAGGGAATATTTCCAAATTACTTTCTAGAATGGTTGGACCAATTCACAGATCTGTCAACTGTGCATTGGTGTGCCTGGCCTGTTTCCCTGCAGCCCTTCCAGTATTTGTTATTTTTCTTATTCGTTATCTTTGCTAACCTAATGGGTGTGAGGTGGAACCTCAGAGTTGCTTTAATTTGCATTTCTCTAAGTGTTAGTGATCTGAACTATTTTTTTCTTAATGACTCTTGATAGTTTAGGTTTCTTCACTTGAAAAATACCTGTTCATAACCTTTGACCATTTATCAATCACAGAATGACTCTTATAAATTTAAATCAGTTCCTTAGATATTTTGGGAATGAAATTCTTATAAGAGAAACTTGCTGAAATTATTTCCTCTCCCCAAAAATCATTATCTACTTCTCATTTTAGCCCCATTGATTTTGTTTGTGAAAAAAATTATATAATCAAAATTTTCCCTTCTTTTTTTGGTCACAAACTGTTCTTCTAAACATAGATCTGAAAGGTAATTTCTTCTGTGCTCTTCTAATTTATTACTTCATATCTTATGTATAAGTCATTTGGTGATTATCTTGGTATATATTGTGAGATGTTGGTTTATGCCTAATTTCCACCAAAGTGCTTTCCAGTTTTCCTAGCAGTTTTTGTCAAATAGAGAGTTCTTGCCCCAGTAGTTGGGATCACTGGGTTTATGAAACACTAAGCTAGTTCATTTGCTGCTGTATGCTATATACCTAATCTATTCCACTGATTGACCTTTCTTTGTTTAAACCTGTACCAAATCATTTCAATGATTATTTTTTTGTAGTATAGTTTGAGATCTGTTACTAACAGGCCTCATTATTTTCCATTCCCCCCCACCCCATTATTTCCCTTGAGATTCTTAACCTTTTGTTCCTCCAGATGAATTTCATTATTATTTTTTTCTAGCTCTATACAATAATCCTTTGGCATTTTTATCGGTATGGCCCTGAATCAGTATATTAATTTAAGTGGTATTGTAATTTTTATTACAATAAAATGGGCTAATGGGCATGGGCTACTCATTAACAATTAATGTTTCTCCAATTATTTAAATGTCTTTCTGTTTTGTATTTGTATTCATATAATTCCTATGAATGTCTCAGTAGATTGACTTCCAAATATTTTATACATTTTGTAGTTATTTTTAATGAATTTTGAATTATTTTTGAAAGAATTTTTCTTTCTATTTCTTCCTGGTAAGTTGTGTTGATGACATATACAAATGTCAATGATTCATTTTAAATCCTGCACCGTTGCTAATTTTATAAGCTGTTTCAATTGATGTCTAGTTGATTCTTCAGGGTCCTCTAAACAGAGCATCCTTAGCAAGAACAAAACAAAACACATTTTAGTTTTGTTTCCTCTTTGCCTATCCTTAGTCCCTCTATTTCTTTTTCTTGTCTTATTGCTTTGGCTAGCATTTCTAGCAGCATGTTAAATACTTCTAGTAATAATGAGCATCCTTACTTTACCTCTAATTGTCTTCGAAAGACTTCCAAACTTTCTCTTTTACATTAAATGTTTGTTCTTGGTTTTAGAAAGATACCACTTGCCATATTAGGGAAAAGTCAGTTTATTCCTATGCTTTCTAATTTTTTTTTAAACAGAAATGGGTGTTGGATTTTGTCAAAACCCATGTCAGCAGCTATTAATGCAATCATGTGGTTTTTATTGGCTGTTATTAATATGTCTATTATGTTCACAGTTTTTCTTATATTAAGTCAAACCTGAATTACTGGTAGAAATACAAGCTAGTCATGGTGCATAATCTATTTAAAATATTGTTGTGACCTATTTGTAAATATTATATGTATTATTTTTATGGTAATGTTCATTAGGGATATTGGTCTGTAATTTTCTTTATTTGCTTTGTCTCTCCCTGGTTTAGGTATCAAGACAATATTTGTTTTGAAAGAGTTTGGAAGGGTCTATTTTCCTATTTTTGCAAATAGTTTCTTTTTTCTTTGTTTCTTTTCTTCCTTCCTTCTTTCCTTTTAATTTCTCCTGGAGTTTTTTTTTTGCTTATGATTACTCCATCACCTACCCCTCTCCCCTTTCCTTATACCCAACTATTTCTATGTTGCCTTTCATAGTCTAGCTCCCTCCTACCTTTCCATTCTCTTACACCTTACTTCTGATACGTGCTCTTCAATCCAGTGACACTGGATTCATAACTGTTCCACAAACAAGACACTCCATCTCTTGGCTCCGGGCATTTTCTCTGGCCATCCTCCCCTTCCTAGAATGTTCTCCCTCCTCATCCCCTTCTCCTGTCTTCCTTTAGGTCCCAACTAAAATTCCATCTTCTATGGGAAGCCTTCCTGAACCCCTCTTAATTTCAGCCCCTTCCTTCCATTAATTATCTCCTTTTAATCTTCTGTATAGCTTGCTTTGTATGAATTTGTTTACATGTTGTCTCTCCCATTAGATTGTAAGCTCTTTGAAGGCAAGACTGTCTTTTGCCTCTTTTTGTATCCCCAGTACTTAGCACAAGGCCTGGCACATAGCTTAATAAATATTTAGGAATTGATTGATAGAACACTCCTTATAACATTGTGTGCTAGTTTAAGGATTATTATCCTCATTCAGGAAAATGAAGGTCATACAGGTGGAATGACTTGCAGAGTATCACACAGCTTATCATTACTCAACTCTATAACGCTTTAAGGTATAGAAAGATCTTCCCTTATAGCAGCCCTGCCTGTGAGATACAAAATTGAGGGTCAGAGATACCGAATGATTGGTTAAGGGAACTGGTACTGTTTAGGCTTCAGAATAGAAGACTTAGGGGAGGCCTCATCACTACTTTCCACCTGATGAGGTGATAAGTCTGCATGGCCCCAGAGGGCAGAACCAGCACAACTTGGTGGAAGTTACTGAGAGGTGGATTGATGCTTGCTGTCAGGAAAAAAACTGCCTTAACAGTTAGAGCTGTCCAGAAGGAAATCGGACTTTGTTAGGAGATAATGAGCTCTACTCCCTAGAAGTCTTCAAGCGAATACTGGATGCTTGTTGAGGTTGTGATACAGGGATTCTTGTTCAAGAAAGGGTCTGATGATGCCCTCCTAGTTTCCCTCTAGCCCTTCTAGCTCTTTGCTTTTGTGAACTTATCCCTGGTTATACAACCAGTGCATGTCAGAGACCTTAGGGCTGGGCTGGGCTGAGTTCTGCACAGCCAGTTCCCTGTGAGTTCAGCCATCTGCAAGGGTGGAGAATTGGAGCCCTCTCTAGTCCTCTTCTGTCTCCCCCCCCATACCAAGGTTGAGCCCAGGGACCAGTGGGAGCTGGGCCTGGGTGGAGATGGCAGGGGTCCAGCTCTGAGTCACTTCCCTGGCCCTGAGCACCAATTACCCTGGTCCTGGCACAGAAGCTGCTCTCCACACCTCCCTCCCCCCACCTTCCAGTTTTCCTTGTGGCTTTGGACAAGTGAGAGGTAATGTTGTGCCAATTCCCACTGTGACTAGAGCAGGGGAGGGCCTGCCTGCTCTTCAGTACTGCCTAGGGCTTTAGTCTCTTCTATTTCAGGTGGGCCAAGGGCACTGCCAGAGCCAACTCAGAAACCAGAGAATAACAGGGTAGAGGCGCAATGGAACTTGGAGAATATTTGATCCCACCACTTCATTTTACAGATGGTAAAACTGAGGCCCAGGAGAGGAAAGGACATAGCCCGAGTGACACAGTGAGGCAATAACACGTTAGTATTTGGAGATGACTTGAGTTCAGATGCAGGTTCTGCTACTCATTTGCCTATGTTATCTTGTGCAAGTCCTTTCTGCCCTCTGGGCCTCAGTTTCCCCACATATAAAATAAGGGAGATTGGGCTAGATCAGGATCAACTCCTTTTAGGGATTTGTTCTGTGAAGTTTGGATTCCGTCAAAGGGTTGCACTTGAGGACCTAGAGGGTCACATGTGGCCTAGAGGCTGCAGGTTCCCCACCCCTGGGATGGTCTCTAAGGTCTACCCTAAGAACTCTAGAGCTGGGATTTCCTTTCTTTCCTCCTAGGTCAGGTCTCTATTCTACTCCTTCTCATGCCTCCTTCCCTCTGTCGGTAGGGGGAGCGCCCGCGTTAATTCATGAGATGGTGCTAAGGTGATGGAAGTCACCTGTGAGGTTGGCAAGTCACTTCACCTCTGAGCCTCAGTTTCCTGACCTGCAAAATGGAGATAATAATTCTTAAACTATTTATCTCACAACGTTACGAGGACTGCCTTCTCTCTCAGCTCTGTTCCTGATTCATCAAACTTTGCTACCTTCTAGCCAACAGGCCCCTCTCACCCTGGAGATACTTCTGCTCCTACGATGGACCCTTCCGATGATGGGTTCGCTCCTGCCTAGGACCCCCAGCAACCTGTTTGGTCACTGCCTCCAACACTACTACTCCCATGATGAAGACAGTCATGGAGACAAGTTGGATTTGTACTACCAGCCTGGGGTCAGGCAGGCCTGGGGTGAATGCCCATGGGACATTGCCTCCTGGCTGGAGCCCAACGTTCTGCCGTGGTTCTGCCATTGATTCCCTGGGTGACCTTGGATAAATCACTATCTCTATCTGGGCCTTGGTTTTCTCCCCTCTTAAATAAATGAATTGGATCCTTACGGTCCCTTCTAGTAAACAACCCCATAAACCACCCCATAAACCATCTAATGCTTTGCAAACTCTCCTGGATTTTTGTAGGATCATAGATTTATAGCTGAAAGAAACTTCAGTGACTCAGTCCAACTTCCTCATTTTACAGGAGGGGAAACTAAGGCTGAGAATTAAGTGACTTGCCCAGGGTCACACAGCTAGTTAATGTCCATAATGGGATTGAAATGCACATCTTCTACCCAGCACCACATTTAGCCACCTCCATTACATGACAGGTTATTGTTTTACCAGTAACTCTAATCTTGGGATGAATTTTCAGCCTGATCTGAATGTGGAAAAAGACGAAGGTATGTTTGGAGCCAGCTTGAATCAGCTGAACCCATTGTCACACGTTAGTGTTAGCGTTTATACATCCAAAATGAGAAAGCACTGTATGTAAATCAAGGCTTGATTTATTCTTTTGTTGATTGTCTAGACATAAGAAAGTAGTGGAGAAAAATGTGAATGAAGCAGATTAAGCTTCAAAGTGGCTATGCATACATCTCCTCCCTCTCTTCCCACCACCCCAAGACATCACAGGGAAAGCCCCAGACGACATTGCAGGTCTTAGCCAGTGGAGAGGGGACTTGGGGTGAGGAAGTGAGGAGGTGAGCCTTTCCTATAACCTCTAAATCACCCAGTCAAGGATGATAATGAAGAAAGAATCATAGCTTACATTCTTTTCACATTCAGAGTCATTCAAGGTTTACAAAGCATTTCCCATGCGTTATCTCATTGGACCCTCACAACAACCCTATGAGGTAGATGCTATTATTATCCCCATTTTGCATATGAAGAAATTGAGGTAGGCTTAAGTAACTTATCCAGGCTCATACAGCTAGTAAATGTCTAGGGTCAGAATAGAGGTTATCTATTCTTTCTGGCCCCAAGTCTTCTATATACTACCATGTTTCCTTCCCACAGTCTGTCTTCAGTAACCCCCATGACAGCTTCAGTCCTTCAGTGGGCACCTGCCTGGCTCAATCTCTACCCCAACAGAATGGATTAATCAAACTAGAGAGATTGAGGCAGTCTCGTGTAGTAGAAAAGATACGGGAATAAGAGTCCACAGAACTGGGTCTGAGTCCTGGCCCTAGCACTATGAAACTCTCCCAGCTCCTAGCTATGTAACCCAGGGCAGAATCCTTCCAAAGAGGACATTCTTGTGACAGTATGACTAGGTTCTAGACTTGAGCTCATTTCTGTCTTTGTATCACCAGAGCCTGACACATAGTAGGAGCTTGATAAAACTTGCTGATTGATTGAAATGGCATAGTAGAAAGAGTTCTGAACTCGGGAGTCAGGAGCACCTGAATTCCAAGCCTGTCTCTGGCATTTATTATATTACACTGGGCAATTCA
>NW_020949696.1:1471461-1482266 GCF_900497805.2 Vombatus ursinus
ACAGGCTTGGAATGATCAAATGAGGTAATATCAAGGGCATTGAAGATGTTAAAAAGCTATAATAATATTAGCCAGTGTTATTATCATTCTAGACTGTACGCTAAACTAGGACAGGGGCCAGATAGTACCCATTTTTAAATAGCCTTCAGTGTGTTCCAGCACACAATAGATGTGAGCATTCAGTGTTTGCTGAATGAATAAACAAACTCAAGAGTATTGCTGAATAAACACTTAATAGTTTTAGGGAGTTAGATTTAGCATTAATCAAGCCAGTCACTCCCTAGGGATCTGGGCCCCTAGACAGCATAAGCGAAGACTAGAAAGTTAGCAATCCTGGCTTCTATTCATGACTCCCACACTTAGTAACTGTGTGACCCTGAGCAGGTCCACTCAACCTCTCTGAAACAGCTTCCTAATAAGAGAGATGAGGCTAATCTTTCCACTGTCCATCCCTCTCCCATGTCGGATGCATATGTCATAGGAGTGCTTTGAACACCTTTGCCCTGTGGGGCCCCCCAAGCTGTCAATGATTTTCCCTTTCCCTTCTGCCTCTTGGAAGCTGATTTTTTTCAAGTACCATCTTCTCCATGAAGCCTTGCTTTTAGTGATCTCTGTCCCCAGAGCTACCTTGCATTCTCTTAGTAAATACTCGGGATATTCTTTATATGTGTGCACATATGTACACAGAATATGCTATATATTTGTTACATATGCAGCATTTATATAGTGTCTACTATGTGCCAGGTGTTATATAGTGCCTACTATATGTCAAGTGAAACAACAACCTCACAACAATCATGGGAGGCAATACTTGACTGCGCTGTTGTCCACAAAAGATTAACAAGCTGAGAAGAACATCTCTAGAACCCAGGGAAAATTTTTCTTTGGAGGGCTAATGTGCAGAATGAAGTGTGGACAGATCCAATCTAGAGGCCATACCTAGGCTGATGAGAGCAGAATACCCCAAAAGATGGTCTATACTTCATAACTTACAGGGTTGGGGTGAAGACAGACTTCCATGTATTTTCTTCAGTGAGTTGTTAGGTTAAGTCTCAACTCTGTGACCTTGGGCTGATAGATCCCTTCCTCTGGTCCTCAGTTTCCCCATATGTAAATAAGAGATCTTAACTAGATTTATCTCTAGATTTCTTCCAGCTCTAAATTCTTTGCTCTTTTCCGAGGCTGTGAGGTCCTCTCACTTGAAATCCAAGTGAGATACACATGTAAGCTATTATCATCTTGGGGCAGCTAGTTGGGGGGCGGGGGTTGGAGATGATCCCTACTAGGTGACAGCAAAGCACAATTTGATGGCCAAGTAACTATGCGTTGGTGGAATTTTGCTTCCTTTCTAAAACCTCTGTTCAGGAACACGAATCTATAGCCTTTGGGAAAGGACTGCAGCCCACTCCCCCAATCCTGAGTTACAGGGCCCCCCCAGGAAACCCACACTCCGAGAGGGCTGGGCTTCCCGGCCCCAAGTTTCCGGGTTCTGTAATTGCGTGCAGGGTTCTGCCAATCAGCAGGCTGCCTGCCAGGGGCCCCGCAGGCCAGCCGGCTTGCCTGGGCCTCTGTTTCCCACCCCACCCCCCACCATAGGGGCTGGGGGTGGGGGTGATCCACTAGAAGCCGCAGCCCCCAGCGCTTTACGACAGTGGGGTGTACTTTCCCCGTCCTGCCAGCAGCCAGATGTCCTAACTCCAGTACAATTCTCCCTCCCGGGACCCTCTGAATAAATCCTGAGCTCCAAGAATCCCGGGGCTCCGACTTGCCGGGGAGAACCAGAGCTGATTCAGCACCAGCCAGACCCCTCTGAGCCCCTAGGCGGGAGGAGGAAGGGGAAAGGAGAGAGGGGTAGGGGCTGTGGCCCCAGGACCAGAGGGGAGGGGCCTGAGGCCCCTCCCCCAAAAGAAGAAGCAGGCGGAGCCTGAGCTCGTGGTAACAATACTTTACTGAACAGAAGGTCAGAGTACAGTATTACGTACTGGAATGTGGAGTAATAGCAAAAGGGGGGAGGGGGATGGATGGGGGGTGGGGTTTTTTCTTTAAAAAGAAAAACCAACCCACCCACCACGTTGTTCCCAGTATAAACATAAATAGGGCAATTCGAACACTTCAAACAAAAAAAATAGCTTGAAATTCTGTAAGTGTCACATTTACACTTTGTACAATGAGGGCGGGAGACTCAGGTTTGTGCAAACCGGACACGATAGGGGTGAGGGAGAGGGGGCGTAGAAAAGGGGACGGACGGACGGACTAGACGGTAGCGGCCCAAGCAGCTCACGGGGCTTGTAAACAGGGGGCAGGGAGCCCCCCAGCAGCTAGAGCCCAGGGACAGGGGGTCGGTCTTCAGCGCTCAGGCCTTCCGGGCTGGGAGCTTGTCTCGTCCTGATGCACGCCACGGCCCCTCTCAGCTAGAGCCCCCAACCCTAAGTCCAGGCTCCCTAAGTTTGCCACCCCCCCATCCCGTTTTCTCGCGTTCCCAGTAACGCCGTCCGAAGTCCACTGCAGTCCGCCCAGAGGCCACTCTGGATCGGGCAAGGAGAGAGCTTGAAGCGCTGGTGGTTGGAGCAGCTGGGGCCCGGGGCTGTGTGCGCGCGGGCTGCTAAAAAATGGGGGCCTCCAGTAAAGCTTGAGCCCTAAGGATTAGTTCTAGCCCCGAGCCAGGCGCCCGGGGTCAGTCGAAGGGTCCTGGCCCCAGGAGGTGAGAGGATGGTCAAAAAAGAGGGGTCGGCCAGCCAAGGAATGCGCCCTAAGGAGCAGTCCCGAGAGAGACGCCTGAGCTCTGTCCGAGAGTCTGGGTCCCGGCCCCCGAGGGGTGGGGGGGGGAGAAGCGGAGCATGCGCCCTGAGGGAGAAGCAGTCCCGAGCCGGGCTCTCGAACTCCGTCAGTCAATGAGTGGGTGGCCCCGGGACCCCCGTCCCGCACTCTGGGCCCTGGGGAAGCTTAGGTTCTCGGCCCACCTCAGTACGCGGGCACCTGGTGCTGGGGCAGGAGCTGGCAGCCGCTGTTGACGTGACTGAGCACCTTCTGCTTGAGCTGCGCCACCTGTTCACGGAGAAGGTTGGCCGTGGACGCCAGCTCCGTGTTCTGGCTCTTGAGGCTCTTCACCTTCTCCTCGAGCCGCGAGATCCGCTCCAGCTTCCGCTTGCGGCACTTGGAGGCTGCGATGCGGTTCCGCAGCCGCTTGCGCTCCGCCTTGATGCGCTCCTGGGTGTCCATGTCGATGGGTGACAGCGGCGGGCTCTCGCCGAAGCTGGGCACATCGGGAACGATTTGCGGCTCGTCCTTGAGCGCCTGGAGCCGGGGGTGCGGCTGGGGAGGGCCAGGGCCGGGACCAGGTCCCAGGCCGGCAGGGGGTGGCGGGTAAGGCACCGTCTCCGTGCTGTAGTTGACCGTGGTGCCGCCCAGCGCGCTCGCCGAGCCCGTGTAGCTGCTCAGGTTGGCGTAGACGGGCGGCTCGGGCTGCGCCAGGGACGCGGCGGCCGCGGGCCCCGCGCTCAGCTCCACGCCCGCTCCGCCTGGCGTGGGCGCACAGCCGCCCGCTGCCCCCGTCGGCCCTCCGGCCCCAGCCGGCCCCGCGCCGCCCCCGCCGCCGCCGCCGCCAGCGCCGCTCAGCTGGTTCTGTTTGTGCAGGTCCTCCAGGGCCTTGACGAAGCCCTCGGCGAACTCCTGCTCCTCGCTGGCCGCCACCTTGGGGTACAGGAACTGGCTGCTGGTGGGGGTCGTGGTCACCAGCCCGTTGGACTGGATGATCAGGCGCTCCAGCTCCGGGGACGCCAGCTTCAGCAGGCCCAGGTCCGGCGACGTGAGCAGCCCCTCCGTGGGGGCCGAGGCTCCGGCCCCGCCGCCCGCTCCGCCACCCGCTCCGCCGCTGCCGCCGCCGCCGTCCCCGCGCAGGTGGTGGGCGCCGTGGGGCGGCGGCGGCGGGGCGGCCTTCAGGGTGGCCACCACCTGATCGCTGAGGTTCAGGGTGAGGCCGTCCTTCTTCATCATGCTGCCGCCGCCGCCGCCGGCGAAGGGAGACGCGGCCGGGGGGAAGAGGCGGCCGGAGGAGGCGAAGCCGCCGCCGCCGCCGCCGCCGCCGCCGCCGCCGCCGCTAGTGCTGGTGCTGCTGCCGCCGCTCAAGCTGCTTAACACATCATCATGGTAGAAGGGTGTTTCCATTCTCCACCTCCTCCCCCGCAGCGGCCCCAGGGAGGAGGGAGAGGAGGGGGGAAGGGGCGGGCCCGGAGGGGAGGAGGAGCGGCCCCGGGGGGGAGGGACGGGGGCGGAGGAAGCGAGGAGGGAGGAGGGAGCGGGCGGGGGAGGGGGCAGGCAGCTGCTTCCCCCCCCGAAGGGGAGGGGGGCTGGGGGAGGAATCGCTCGATCAGCTCCCCCACCCCAGGACACGCTCCCTCAAAGCGGCTGCGCTCTAGTCGCAGCAACCCCTCCCCGAAATTGGACTGGCTGCTCCGTGGGGATAGCGGCGGACGACCCTCCCCACGGTACGCGCGCGTGCGCGCGCGCGCGCGCGCGAGCCTTATCTTTATCCCTGCTCCCGCCTACGCCTACGCCTACCCCCCACCTTCTCGGGTGCCTGGGTTCGGGAGGCCGTTGCCCGCACAGCCCCCAGCTCCAGCATCTTATACCCTCGTCCCGCCACGATGAGCTCACTTCGCCCGTTCCCCATTGGATACAGATGACGTCTCCCCCAGGCCCCCCCTCATTTACATAGGGGGCAGGGCAGCTGGCCACCCCCCCCTTCGCGGCCTCCCTCTCCAACCTCTCCGACCCAACCCCCATCTTCCCCCCCTCCCCAGTTCTGGTTGTCCCGGAGACGCTCTGTAAACTGCACAACAGCGCGCGGCCTTGTGGGTTGATGTCATGGGGGCGGGCCCCCGGGGAGGGAGGGAGGAAAAGAAGGGGGTACGGTCACGTGGTATTTTCTGGAGCGGAGCTGGCCTCGGCCCCAGAGCGCGTCAGGCCCTATTTATAGGCACAAAGGGAGTCGCTCGGAGCTGGACCCCAGAGCCCCTCCTCGGCCTGGCTCTGGGACCGCCCCCACCACCACCCACAGAACGTCACCTTGGGGCACCCCACCCGCAGTGGCGTGATGTCCCCTGGCAGCTCCCAAGTTTATCCAGGGCCAGCCACGTCTGGGCAACCGCCCCCCAGACACACGCACACATAATATACACACCTTCCTGGGCTCCTATCCAGCCTTCCCCAAGGCTGAACCCCTTGTTGGCCTCAGCACCCGGAGCATTACGCCCCCCCCCATCGTCTCTGGGGCAGGAGACTGTAGTGTGGTACCAACGGGGCCTCTATTCCCTCAGTGCCTTAGCTTAGAGGTTCTTAACCTGTGTTCCAGACCCTAAAAGGGTCCTTGAACTTCGATGGGAAAAAATTAGATTTTTATTTTCATTTTATTCTCTGACTGAAATTTAGCATTTCCTTCCATTAAGAAAATGGGCCACAAACATTATTCTGAGAAGGGGTCCACAGAACAGAGTATCAAAGGGGCTCATGACACAAAAAAGTTAAGAATCCCTGACCTATCTGTACAGGCACTCCCCCACTCCCAAGCTACTTTTTTTGGGGGGTGAGGGAACATCCTCAGAATCCAGTGATAGGGAGCTCTTAGGACTGCCCCTCATTCTCTGGACTGACAGCATGAAAGCAGAGTCAACATCGTGGCAGCTGGTTATTATTATGCTGTTATTATTATTATCATCATTATTATGGTTGCAGCCAGTGGGAGGTGAGAGGAGCCACCCCACACCCGGAGGGGAAAAGGAGGGCGGTGGTTGGGGTACTGGGAGGGTGGCTTTAACCCTTGGCCCAGGGGGCCTCCTCTCCATAGTTTATACCAGGCAAGGGAACTGAAACCATAGAAACTAGCCCTGTGGGAGGTACGCAGAAAGCCATACTCAGTGGGAGCTATGAGGGGCCCTCAGGCTAGCCAGGTGGAGCCCAGGGCCTGGCGAGGAAAGCAGACACTGCCCAACCCTCCACTGCTACAGCACCAAAGAGCTGGTTGCTGTGGGTAATTTAGTCAGGTCTCCCTGTCAGGGGCCCTGGGGCAGAGAGGTTGGCTGATAACAATGGGAGGTGGGGCTGGGACAGGGGCTACCAGCAGAGATGTCTCCATAGAGGGGCTGCTGGCTGCCTTGCATGGCTCCATAGGGCCTCAGCCCCCACTCCACCCCCTGTCTTGGCCCCAGCCCCAGCCCTGAGGGCCAAGCCCATCTGGATCCTGGCAGCTGGCACCAGCCTGGGACACTCTGAACTCAAGGGGGTGGGGAGCTGGTGTCCTTCTCCCCCCCACTGCGTGGGGCTTCAGTCTGCCAAGCCTCCCCACCCTCTGGTGGTGAAAGAGAAAGGTCTGGAAATTTCCCTCTTCTGGGGGAGGTGAGGATGGCTTCAAGGGGGAAGTGGAGGTGGGGAGCCCTTTGGACTGTAAAGTGTTAACTTAAAGAGCAGAAATAAAATACTCTTGGGGAACTTGAAAATCTCTTTCCTCCACAGTTTCAAAAGCACCACTCTAAACACACACTCCCACGTCCACACTGTCACCCACACACTCACCCAGATCGAATCAAATCCACACATACAGTCACACCCATAGGCAGGTTTATGAGTGCAGCAGGAGCATTGAGGGGGTTAGAGGGGCTTATGTAGGAGGGAACCCCAGAGAGTGAAGATAGACAAGATAGGAGCCCCTGGACAACAAAAGGAGCAGTGAGTATGGAGTCAGGAGACCTGAGTTTTAATCCCGGCTCAGGCACTCAGCCAGCTCTATAACCTTGGGCAAGTTATTTTGCTTCTCTAGGTCTCAGTTTCCTCATCTGTAAACTGAGAAGGACAGAATAGGTAGGTCCCTTCCAGCACTGAATCCTATGACCCTAGCAATGGGGCTGGGGTAGGGGGCAGAGACAGATGGTCCAGGGGAGTGGGAGCCGAGGACAGAGAGCGGGATGGGATGGAGAGGTCAGGATTTGGCATTTGGAGAATAAGATTCTAGGGGTAGGGATGGGGTGGGGGAAGTCTGGGAGCCTGGGCATCTGCAGTGATGAGACTCAGGGTCCAGGAGTTGGGGGTAGGGTGGAGCAAGGAATGAGGGAGGAGGACCTGAGAAGCCAAACTAGGGACTTGTAGAGGGGAGAGCTAAGAGTGAAGAGAGGCAGTGATCTGAGGAGTCTGATGACGGATCGGTGGGGCTGGGGTCTGAGTCTGCTATTCTCCTTTCCCTTATGCCCCCTCAGCACCATCTTCCCTTTCTGAGGGACCATTAGGAGGCCTCTGAGGAGAGCCCAGTTTCCAAAGTGGGACCTTAGTCCTAAGGGAGGATCTTGAGGCTTCCAGGTTAATTTCATTGGAAAAAAAGGAATTAAATATGACAGTAGAAATGGCTGAGGTTTGGGGGTTCAGAAGACCTGGGTTTGCCTTCCATCTCAAACACTAACCATCAGTGTGACCTTGGGCCAGTTCTTTCCCCATTCTTGGCCTCAATTTTTCACATCTATGAAAGGAGAGGGCTGGACTAGATGTGTTGGGCCCCTCCCAGCTCTAAATCTGCTGATCACTGGTGCTTGTGAGGCTAACAGCTTCTTGCAGTCCCAAAGGGGCAGCCTAAAGCCCTGGGAGTTAGACCAGGCAGTGGAGTCCAAACCCCACCCTTTCCCCTTCCTCTTCCTTCACCCACCCCTTCTCCCCTGCCAACTGGGGCCTGAATTATCGGAACAGACGGGCTTCACAATTAGAGGCTCGATTTAGAAATGAGGTTTAACTAGTTTGGGAATAAACCTCGGGAGGGTGGGTGGTTTCCCCCCTCTGCTGGTAGGAGCAGAGGGCCTCTGTGGGTGTTTTTTGGTATGATTAGGTATTGGCTCTGGCTCTGACAGTGTTTGTGGTTGTATGCCTGGCTCTGTGAGTTTTTGTATCTGGGTGCATCTCTGTGGATAGCTGTCATCTCTGGTTATGTCCATATGTTTCGTGTATACCTGCATACATGAGGGTGTCTGTACGTGCATGGCCTTGGGTGATTGTCTGCCCATTTAGTGGATTTAGAGTTAGAAGGGACCTTAGATGTCCCTCATTTTACAAATGAGGAAACCGAGACCCAGAGGTCAGGTGACTTACCTAAGATCACACAGGTAGAAAATGACAGGGGCTTGCAGGTTGGAGTATTAGAAAGATTGAAAGAACTGGAATCAGAAAGGACCTGAGATCAAATCACACCTCCTGCCTACACTTAAATAGCTGTGTGACTATTGGTAAATCACATACTATCAGGCCTTCAGTCTCCTCATCTGTAAAACAGCAATGTGTTGTTCAGATTTTTTTTTCGGTCACGTCTGACTCTTTGTGACTGTTTTTGGGATTTTCTTGGTAAAGATACTGGTGTGGTTTGCCATTTCCTTCTCCAGCTCATTTTACAGATGAGGAAACTAAGGCAAAGAAGGTTAAGTGACTTGCCCAGGGCCACACAGCTAGAAAGTACCTGAGGTCAAATTTGAACTCGGGTCCTCCTGACTCTAGGGCTAGCCCTCTATCCACTGTGCCACCTACCTGGCCAAAACAGCAATAGTGATACTTATAATACCCACCTACTCAACAGGGTTGTTGTGTAAATCGAATGAGATAATGCAGAAAATGTTTTATAAGCCTTAAAGGTGGTACCGTGGAAAACATATGAAATCTGGAGTCAAAACGGGTTCGAATCCTGTGGGACTTCACCTCAGTCTCTTGATCTGTAAAATGGGAAAGGTTGGAGTAGGTGACCTCCATGATGCCTTTCAGTTCCAAGGCTATGATTACGTATCCTCCCCAAATGTCAGCCACTATTATTATTGTGGTCGTTTTGGCCCGTGTCATTGCCTCGGTTTACTGTTAGGTGTCCGTTTGATTACGTGTGTCTGGCTGGGGTTCTGTCTGTGTGTCTGTCACTGCGCCTTTTCCCCAGGGGGGAGGGACGCATGGAGAGCCTGGGGAGAAGGAGCATTGACAGCAGCTCAGAGTTCATAAGAATTTCACCAGCCACGAAGCCAGGGAGTCCTACAAGCTGGTTCCTGCCCAGACCAGTGATGTTTATGTTCTGAACTAACCTGCAGATCAACTCTTCCCCTGAGCTGCTGGCCCCAGGCCCAGGCCAGCCCAGAGAGTTCTAGGCCCAGAGCCAAAGCAAGGTCTCTTGTGGAGATACCCAGCCCCCACGCTCCAGTCTTTCCCCTTCTTACTCCTTCACTTGTCCCCACACACAAGCGATGGAGAATCACCGACCGTCAGCTGGAAAGGGCCTTATCCACTACTCCCCTTCATGACCTTCCTGCCCAGACAGCTGGCCTTCCCCATGTTCCTAACACACACCACTCTGTCTCCCCATCTGTACCACTGGAAGGCTATTCTAGTTGTTTGGGATGTATGTCTGTGTCTTTCTTTAGTTTCCTTCACAGTTTAAAAGCCATCTTCTGCATGAAGTCTTTCCTGATCCTCTCAGCTGCTAGTGCTCCCCGCCACAAAAAAATTTACCTTGTATTTATTTTTTTATGAGGCAGTGGGGTTAAGTGACTTGCCCAGGGTCACACAGGTAGTGAGTATTATGTGTCTGAGGCCGGATTCGAACTCAGGTCCTCCTGACTCCAAGGCCGGAGCTCTATCCACTGAGCCACCTAGCTGCCCCCATTACCTTGTATTTATTTTGCACATATGAATGTAATAAGAGGACTGACCGCTGAGTTCAAATACAAAAGGACTTATCCTCTCTTCCGCAGCGTGACAGGCACTATGCTAAGTTTTAGAGGAACAAAGACAAAAATGAAACAGTGCCTGCCCTCGAGGAGCTTATATTCTGTAAGAGGAGAAGGCACGGGCAAAAATCTATTAATACAGTACGAAATATATGGAAAATAAACACAAGGGAGGGTACTTCCAGCTTCATAGTTGTCCTGGTGAAAGCCCTGAGTCTTACAGATAACTGTATCATTAATGTTTTCTCATCCCACCCACCCTTAATTTCCAGACAGCAAAACAAGCCCCAAAAGGGACTTGCCCAATATCCTACATCAGGTGGCAGAGACAGAAAAGAACCTTGCACTCAGAACTCTTTGTCTCTCCCTTCTATGCCTGCTTCTCCACACTGAGCCAAGATACATTCTTTCCCTCAGGGAAAACGGAAAACTAGGCCTTTGAAGAACAGGAGACTCCACCCCACTCCTTACCTCCACATCCAGAAGGGGCTGTGCCCTCCAAGATCTGGCCTTCCATACCAGAAAGTCTAGCTCCTATGTTCTGAGACCACCTGTTGTCCATCCCTGGTATCCTAGGTCTTAAGGTTTTCCAATTCTGATATTATATGTTCAGCGTTCTGGAGTCCTTCATAGCTCTGATAATCTGTTCTGTAGTCTCCAATCCCTTGCAGCACTAACACTGACTTTTTATGTCTTATGTCCCTTGACCTTCTCTAGTCTACATTTGACATTCGATGTACTAGGTTCTATGCACCTTAATTCAATTTTTGTCTTAGTACAATTTTTGACTTTCTATCCCTAGCACCTGTCACAAAGTAGGCCCTTAACCAATCTTTGTTTAATGATTAATCGATTTCCAGCCCTAAGAGTCTATGTTTTGCATTCGGTGTTCTCAAGGCTCTCTCACTTCTGACCTGCTATGCTCTAAGATCCCTCTCAACTCTTCCATTCTATGTCCTAAGGACCGTCCCAGCTCTGACATTCTGTGTTCTAAGGATCTTCCCAGCTCTGACATTCTGTGTCCTAAGAGCCCTCCCAGCTCTGACATTCTGTGTTCTGAGGCCTCCCCACCCTCAG
>NW_020949696.1:1482276-1494182 GCF_900497805.2 Vombatus ursinus
CCCAGCTCTGACGTTCTGGGTTCTAAGGACCCTCCCAGCTCTGACATCCTGTGTTCTAAAGGCCCTCCCAGCTCTACCATTCTTAAGGTATTGTATTTCCCTCTGGGTCCCTGTAATTGCTGACCTGGGCAGACTTTTTGCCCAGAGCATTCCTTAGGCTTGGTGGGAATGAGTCTTTCTTGCTTCCACTGATCTAGTCAGAATGACTACCTGTTACAAAGTATAAGGAGGGCAGAAAGGAGCTGCTTGCATATTAGGGGACCTTCACCCCTAAGAAAAGGGAACCCCCATGCCTCCTCCAAACCTGTCCATGGGGCAGTGACCTCGGTGAAATGAACCTTCTCATTCAGTCCGGGTAACTATGCAACCTGATCCCAGGCTCAGCTCAGGCCATCGGCTTCCCCTTCTCAGTGGGGAGGCAGGAATGCCTCATCAGTTCATGTCCTGCTCTGTTTCTACAGGCCAGATCCTGGAAGCAGGATATACAGGGGGTGAGACGGGGTCAGGCGTGCCTGGCTAACCCCCCAAACGTTCGAGGGACCCCTCTTCCTTCTTCCTAAGGCTGTTCTTTGTAGGGGGAAGGAGGAAGGGAGAAGGGGAAAGGGGAAAGGGAGGGGGGCTCCTGTGACTGGTGATTCTAGTAAAAATAATGGATTATTCTCAATGGACTGGGGAGAGCCTGGAGGAAGGGAGGGAATTTGGAATTTAAAATTAATATTAAAAGAAATAAGTGAAATGTTAAAAGAATAAAAATAATGGCTCCTATTTCTATAGCACTATAACATTTCAGAACCTTCTCCACAAAAAACTTTATGCGGTCAGCAGTATGGATATTATCACCCCAATTTTACAGATGAAGAAACTGAGGCTCAGAGAGGAAAAAGTTACAGCAGAGACAAGACTCCAATCCAGGCCTTCAGATCATAGGACAAGGGCTCAAATATCCTCATACTTCCCATAGAACTTGTTACAAACCCCTCCAACACACTTGTGTGTTGTAATATTATATATTATAGTTATCTGAGTTTGTGTCTTTCCCCCAAGTAGACTGTTAGCTCCATAAAAACAGGGATGTATCTAAATATCTCTCTCTTGTACCTGATCTGCACTAGGTCAGCACTTAATGAGTATTTATTGAATAAGAATGTATTGAATTAATAAGTATTATGAATTGAATAAGTTCTTATTGAACATAAGTTGAACCCAGGTCTTCTGACTTCTGATAATAATAATAACAGCTAGCATTTATAAAGAACTTTAAGGTTTGCAAAGTATTTTGCAAATACTACTTCATTTGACCTGCACAGCAACCCTGGGATGTAGGTGCTATTATTATCCCCATTTTACAGATGAGGGAACTGAGGCACAGAGAGGTTAAGTGACTTGCCCAGGATCACACACCTGGAACATGTATGAGGCCAAATTTGAACTCAGGTCTTCCTAATTCCAAGTCCAGCTCTCTAGCCATTGTGCCACCTAGCTGCCAAAATTCTGACTCTAAATCCTGTTATATCACATCTTTCTGCCAAGGGTTTCAGCAGGAAAAAGTCAGATTTAGTGATCAACTGGTTTAAAAGATAATGCCTAAGAAAGGATTAGGGATTTCTGAACTATTGTTAAAAATACAATAATAATAGGCTTCCAGCTAAGGAGGGGGTGTTTACTATCCTAGAGCTAGTAACAACATATTTGCCCAGAGTTTTACAAATATAATCAGAAAGATTTTAAACTAAAAAGAAAAGAGAATATAGGTATAGCCTATGTATCCCCCCCATATATAGAGATATATAGTTGTTACTGTTGTTCAGTTGTGTCCAACTCTTCATGACCTCATTTGGCAAAGATACTGGAGTGGTTTGCCATTTACTTCTCCAGGTCATTTTACAGATGAGGAAACTGAAGCAAACAGGGTGAAGTGACTTGCCCAGGGTCACACAGCTAGTAAGAGTCTGAGGCCAGATTTGAACTCAACAAAGATGAGTCTTCTTTAGGCCCCAGCACTGTACACTGCACCACCTAGCTAGCTAGCTACTTCGATGGATGGATGGATGGATGGATGGATAGATATAGATGTGTGTGTATGTGAATGTATGTATGTATGTATGTATACACATATATATGATATTTGTACTACCTTGGCTATATTTGTGTGTGCATATATACATATATGTTTATATATGTGTATATATAAATATGTCACACTAGTTTTTATATATCATAACTACAACATAGGAAGAAGAATGGCATTATAACCACTTGGAAACTCAGAGAATTCAAAAATCAGGAAAGGAAACCATGACAAAACCCTTTGGCTTCAGTTGCCTCTTTATAAATGTACAAAATATGGATTTGCCTTCATTGGGATCACTAAGATCCAAAAATATGAACAGTGGTGGAAGGTGGAAGAGTATTATATATTAGGAAAATACACTTTAGAGAAAATCTAGGAACTGGGGGGGGGGAATAAGCAAGGTAGAGAAGATGTGGGTGAAAATAACTAGAGATAGAAATTGTCATCAAAATATATCACAGAACACCAGGAGAGAAGGAGGAAACAGGTGAGGTGGAAAACAATGAAAATGAGCCCTGAACTTGGAGTTAGAGGATGTGGGTTCAAATCCAGCTGCAGCCTTCACTAACTGTGACTTTGGGTCAATCTTCATCTATAAAATGAGAGGCTTGAAGGGCCCTTCTGGGTCAAAATCTATAAACTTAGGAGTTCTGGAAATAGATCACCAACCTAGTATAGAATACTGGGGGTGTTGAATTATGTAGATATCTACTATAGCAGTGGTTAGAGCAGTAACTGCTGCTCAGGACTCAGGAAGACTTGAATACAAATTCTGCCTCAGACACTTACTAGCTACATGACCCTGGGCAAGTCTCTTAATCTTCAACTGTCTTAGTTTCCTTATCTATAAAATGGAGAAAATAATAGCATCTCCCTCAAAGGGTTGTTGTGAGGATAAAATGAGATAATCTTTGTAAAGTGTTTTATGAACCTTAAAATGCCATATAAGTGTCAGTTTTTATCTTCATCATCATTATTGTCATTATTATTAAAAATGTACAGGTCACACAAAGCTGGAAGGGATAACTCACAGATAGTATGTTAGAACCAAGACTCAAAAAAATATATTGATAGGCTCAAGAATTGGTGAATTTTAATAGAGATAAATGTAAAATCTTTGACTTAAGTTTTTTGAAAAATCGGTTCATAGGCATACACTAAGGAAGGCCTCATAGTTAGAACCAGGGCCCAAGTCACTAAACTGTATACCCTTTGACCCAGTGATAGCACTCCTAAGTCTATACCACAAAGAGATCAAACAAAGAAGAAAAGGATTTGTGTGCAAAAGCATTTATAGCAGCTTTTTGCACAGTAGCCAAAAAACCCTGGAAACTAAGGGGGTGCCCACCTATAGGGGAATGACTAAACAACCCATGTGTATATAAATATAATAGAATATGATTGCTCCATAAGAAATGACAAAATGTTGTGGAGCAGAGAAAGCTGTAGGAAGACATCTATGAATGGATGCAGGGTGAAGGGAGAGCTGGAACAGTTTGTACAGTGACAACAACATTATAGGGAAAAATAACTTTGAAGGATTTGAGAACTCAGATCGATGAAGTGATAAACTGGCAGGCCAGAGGGCTAAAGGTGAAATGCCCCACCTACCTACTCCAGAGAGAGAGGAGGGACCTAAAGTCAGAACGAAGCGTACATTTTGGGGTGTGGCGAACATGAACATTTGTTTTGCTGGATTATGTATATTTGTTTTGAGAATTTTCTTTTTCTTTTATTATTGTTCACATGGGGAGAGGGCAATGGAAGGGAGAGATAATAAATGTTGTAAGAATAAATACATTTAAAAAAAACGATAAGAGAGGCATGACTAGATAGCTATTCATCTGAAAAAGATCTGGGAGTCCAAGTGGACTGCATGTATAGGTGATAGGAGCAACTATCAGAAAAACTAATGTGGGCTGTATGGATTTGGGACCCACTGCTGTAGTCTTTGCTGCTGAGGAGGCTGAAAACTATGGATCTCTTGAGTATGAGAGTTCTGAGCTGCAACGGTCAAAAGCCCAACCTGGAAGCCTAGCACTAATATGGTAAGCCCTTAAGACCAAGCTGCTTAAGGAGAGGCAAACCAGCCCAGGTCCTCTTCAAATCAAGGCAGTTAAAGCTTCAATGCTGATCAATATTGGGATCAGGCTTTAGTGGCTGCTACACTTCCAGCCTGGGTGACATGCTTATCCAGTCTCAAAGCCGTGCCCTTCCAATGGATTAAGAAAGGCAGTCCCAGGCCTAGGAAGGTTGCAGAGCTGCTGTCTTTCCCCTCAGACCACATCTGGAGAATTGTATTCAGTTCTAGGTGTCACATCGTAAGAAAAGGTATTGATCAACTGGAGAGAAGCCACTGGATGGTACCAGCATGGTAAAGGGACCTGTGAGCAAGCTTCCAGAAGAGAAGCCTGGGGGGCGGGGGGGGAACGATAGCCGTTTTCAAGTACAGGATGGACTATGGTGTGGAACAGAGACTCCGAGATGTCAGAGGGCAGAACTAAGAGCCATGGGTGGTGGTCTCCAGGGGGCAGACTGACAGTGAATGAAGGAAAGGCTGTTCTAACCATGAGTATGATCCCAAAGTGGAATGGCTTGCCCCAGGAAGTACAGAGTTCTCTCTTCAAGCAAAGAATCATAAGATCCTAGTGCCAAGGCTGGTCATCTAGTCCAACCCCCATCTGTGCTACAGATAAAAAAAAAATCTAGATCCAGGCAACTGAAGTGACTTGCATTGCACATGGGGAGCACGGGCCAGAGGCATGACCTGAACATAGAGCTCCCTGCCCTTTCCACTCTGTCACACAGGTCCCCTCCAGCTCTGAGATCCTTTGTTTCTGATATCTGTGTCACCTGGGGCAAGTCACTTCTGTCATTTGGCCTCAGTTTTCTCATCCTTAAAATGAAGGCATTGGATTAGACCTGGGCTTCTTAACCTGGGGTCCCTGGACTTTAAAATATATATATATGTTGAGAACTGTATTTCAATCTCATTGGTTTCCTTTGTAATACTCTATATTTTACTTTGTGCATTTAAAAACATGATTTTAAGAATGGGTCCATAGACTTCACCGGGCTGACTGCCAAAAGAAGGTGAAGAAAACCCAGCCTGGGACCCCTGCACCTCTACCTCCTGTGATCCTTTGAAAAGGAAGCTGTTTATGTTGCTGGGATCAGAGGGCAGCCTCAGTGCTGCTCTATTGTCCAGGAAATAGGAAAACAGAGAGAGGAAGGTGTCTGGTCCACTGGGAAGATACTCTGTGGAGATCTACCAAAAGAAAAGGATGAGACATGGGCAATTACATGAGAAGGCAGGCAAGAGTGGGGAAATGTATGTATGAAGGGCACAGCCAGGGCCTACTAGGAGTCAGGTACTGTGTTAAGCTAATTAATAAAGCATTTTTATTAGTTACACTCCAGGCACTGTGCTAAAAGCTGGCCATACAAATAGAAGTAAGAAAGACAGTCCCTGCCTTCAGGGAGCTTACATTCTAATAATTACAACACAGAAAGGGAGGTGAAAAGGCCAATAAGTCAGAGGTAGGGACTTTCCTAGTCCAGGGAGTCAGTGGCTGAGCCAGGTTAGCTGAAGCATGGTTGGCGTGAGGATTTCTTCAGATGAAGGTAAGGAACTCCCCAATCAGAAGAGGAGGAGGAGAAGGATGACGGGCTAGAGGTGTTTCCATCATGGGAAGGCCACTGGGGCAGAGGTAGAAAAGTAGTCTGGGGAGTTAGGAACTGAGCATTCGTTAGAAGTGTTAAAGGACTGGGATATAAAGAAAAATACAAACCAGTTCCTGCCCTCAAGGAGCTGCCATTCTAATGTGAAAACACCCTCACTGAGGAGACCTGTTGACCCTATGCCAAGATCATCCATTGCATCCCAGGCCATCTCCAGTCGTTCTGGCTTTTGTCCTGTCACTGGACTTCCAATGACTCTGGAAGAGAAGGTAAGGCCAATGACTTTGTGCAATTCTGCCTCACTTAAATCCAATTCTCTTGAAAGTCAAGATGTCACCTCATGATGTCATTGGTCCTCTTCAAAAACAAAGGACAAACAACCACTACCACAATGACACCTCTATAGGTGTCTACAATTTACAAAGCACTTTCTTAACTATTTCCTCCCCTTTTTCTCACCCTGGAACATCCATCCACCATGCTGGCCCCCTTCTCTTGCTGATGAGTTCCTTTGCAGTTTTCCGTTTGGGCCTTGGCCTCAGTCTGGCCATGCTTCATTCCCCTCCTGGTTGTGCTTCTGACTCTTTTCATTACCATATTCCCTGTGGGTACTCTATGCACACCCTGCTCACCCTGATCACCTTCTCTTTACATGCTGTCTTCCCCTATTAGAATGTGGGTTTCATGAGGACACAGACTGCCTTTCTGCTTGTATTAATATCCTCAGCACTTAGCACTGTGCTTTGTTTCTGTTTTGGGGCTAGGCAATGGGGTTAAGTGACTTGCCCAGGGTCACACAGCTAGTGTCAAGTGTCTGAGGCCAGATTTGAACTCAGGTACTCCTTACTCCAAGGCCAAAGCTCTTCCCATGGTGCCACCTAGCTGCCCATGCACCGTGCTTAATAAATACTTGTGGCTTGCTTTCCTGCCTTCCTGTCTTTCCACATGGGGCAGGCCCAACAGGGATTAATATTATCCCCAGGAGAATCCCAACTCCCACAGAGAAGTAAATCGTTCATAGTCATACAATTAGGAAAAGGTCGAGCTAGGATTAGAACCCAGTTCTCCTTATTTATTCTCAGCCCATTGTATTTTCTATTGTTGCAGTGAATTAGGTCAAACTCTTCTAAGTTTCAGGGGCTGAAGAATGCCTCTTGTCCAGTTTATGACAGGCAGTTGGATGGACAGCCTAGAGCTTGTCCATCAGTGTGTAATTCTTGGAACAGCATTGCAAGTGGACCCAGGCCAGGACTTGAACAATAGGAGAGTGGACTGGATTACTTTTGAGAAATTTCAAAGATCTCTTAATGACTTGAAGTTTCTCCCTAAAACATAAGCCCATCAACCAATACCAATATTACACTGGTGGTGGTGTTGCATAACTGTGAGACATGGGATGCCAGACTTCAAAGATGTAGTAAGAGCAGCACCCAGGAGGCAATGTAAAGGCACAAGGAGGGTGTAAATAGGCCACAACGCATTACAAAGAGGGAATGATAAATAAAGGAATAATAAATAAATAAAGGAAGAGTGGTGTGAAGGATGGCATCAGAGACATATATGATCAATAGATAAAGAAATGGGCTGCTCATATTTCAGAGCAAAAGAGAACCATTGGACAGTCTGTGGACTTCATTAATATCTTCTTCATCACAAGGCAAACTGAGAGAGGATTTCAGCATATGCAGTGGAGCAGACTTATGGGTTGAAAGAAGTGTCATAGGATGAGCAGGTTTGGATGGATTGAAAACTACATTGTTGGAGGAAATAACCACTTTGATGAGATCAGAAACACTGGAGCGTTTAAGCTCCAGTTAACTGGAGCTGAGAAAAGCCAGCAAGGCTAAGGCCTGAATTCTGGGCAGGGAAAGAGGGAGCCCAGCTGGAGTCATGGGGAGCATATGCGTGAGCTGTGTGGGATGGGCTGACTAGGAGTGCTATGGCCTGGGTTTGGATGCATTCTGGAGAAGCAGGTTACTCAAGAAAGGTCAGCTTTTCCCAGGCTGCCTCCCTCCAGACTTTTTCCTCCCCTACCAGGGTCCCTCCTTGAAGACCAGATTTCCTACCATTTACCTCTGGATACCCACTCCCATCTAGCCAGCAGGTGCTCCTTGAGACCCCTCTGCATCACTCTGGGGGATGAAGAAGAGGGAGAAATCTCTACCCCTTGTCCTCAGGGAGCTTCACTCCAGGTATGGAGATGAGACAAAGAAAGGGGAGTGATAAAACCTGGGTTTGTCATAAAATCACAGAATTTAAAAATTGGAAGGTACCTAAAGGGTTCTGACCATAAGCCAAAGGACTCTCCATTACAACATACCTGACAAGTGGTCAGCCAGCTTCTCCATGAAGGCCTTCAATGAGGCAGAACCTCATGTCTCCTTAGACATTCCATTTCACTTTGGGACAGCTCTCTGTGTTAGAAAGTTGGTTTAGGGGGATGTGTGTGAGTGGGTGGGTTTACATTTAAAAAATTGTCTTTGCTCCACAGTTTAATACCACGCCCACAGGATAGCCCTTTAAAAACTTAAAAATGGCTTTAGTAACAACACTTTTTAAGTACTTAAAATGGCTTTAATGTCAGCCTTTAATCTTTCCTTCTGTAGGCTAAATGTCCCTGGTTCCTCCATCTGAGCCACCTGAGACATGGATTCAAGGCCTTTCCACATTCTGGTCACCTTTCTCCAGACACTCCCAAGTTTATCAAAGTTTATCAAAGTTCCTTTTAAAATGTGGCTCCCATCGCTAAACTCAGAAATCCAGAAAGGTTCTGGCCAAGGCAGAGGATGCTTTCAGTGGGCCTCTCAATGCAGCTCCGAGGTTGAATTTGCTTTTTTTGGCTGCCAAACCATGGTCTTGTTGATTTTCATGGAATTGGTGGGTAGCTAGAAACACCTAGTCAGGCTTCTACAGTTGGTTTCAATGTGACCTTGGGCAAGTCACTTAACTTAGGAGGTAGCATGGGATAGCGGAAACAGCATCAAGCAGCCAGGTTTAGTGCACCCCACCTCTCCACCTCCTCCCCCTCAACCACACACACACACACACACCTACGAATGCATGAATACCCACAGACCACAGCTACATCTAATGACAGTAACAATGTATCTGTGATGCTTTACAATTTTGACATTCTTCATTTCCCTCCCACCTCTGCCATTCTCTGGTCTAAGGATTTCTAGCAGCTCTGACAACAAATGAGATAACATTTGTAAGGCATTTTGCTCTACAGAGTGCAATAGAAATGCTACCTATTATCATGATTCTGCTTTCTAATGACCCTCCAAGTTCCACCTCTTATCCCCCAGCTCTGACATTCTATGATTCTTTGATCTGGACCTCAGTCTTATCATCTGAAAAATGGTGATACCTGCTACCGGACCTCATTCACAGGGCTCAAATAATAGGAAGGATAGAAAACTGTCTTGTAAATTGTAAAGCAAAAGCGTACATTTGTTATTATTGTGAGATATAGCAGCGATCTGTTGGTAGGTGCTCGAGTGCGCGCGTGTGTGTGTGTGTGTGTGTGTGTGTGTGTGTGTGTGTGTGTAAGCTTTATGGCCCCAGCAAAGCCTCAACTTCCTTAGTCTCTGAAAAAGATCCTTAGAAATGAGAGCTTGGGAGTGTAGGAAGGTGAAGGAGTAGAGTGTGGTCGGAATCAGACTTATTTGTGATGGACTGAATTTTTTTTTTTTTTTGGACTGAATCTTTTAACAGAGAAGGAGAATATGTGGGGAGGGCAACAGCTTAGTCCTTGGAGATACTGCCTTCCTGGGCAGGGGTCTGGCCAGTCCTTGGACAGGGGCTTGCTGGGAGGCTTGCTTCCCCAGGGTCCTCCCCCTTCCTACCCCAACATCTGCTCAGGCAAATGATCCTGAAGCCAGAGTGTAGGAGGATTTAAGAGGAGAGTCCACAGAGCACCCTAAATTATGGGAGAGGGGAGGTACAGCTGCTCTGAGGTCCCACCTCCCATTCTCCCTTCTGCTTACTCTCTTCCCTTTTCTTTCTCTTTCACACCTCCTCCCCCACCTCCCTCTCTCTTTTTCCTATCTCCTCCTCCTTCTCCCCCCCTTCCCCCTTTCTTCTCCTCCCCCTCCCCCTTGTCTTCCTCTTCTCCCATCAGATCCAGGGGAGGGAAGGGGCCCACTGCTAGTGCTTGCTTTAACCCCTTCTAGGCTGAGGACTGACCCAGCAGGAGGGCTTTCAGGAAGCTAATGGGAAGGGGCTAAAGTCAGTAAATGAAAGCTATAGCCAGGATATGTTTCCCTGAGCTGTGCTCCAATCTGGGGCATAAGGGAATGATGCACCTGGATCTCATAATATCCCAGGGCCAGCTCAGCCCAGGCAGCCAGGTTCCATTTTCCCTCCCCCACCCAAAGGAAAGACACTCTTCAACTCCTATTTAAGGGCATTTCACTCAAATAAGAGTGGGGACAAGAGAGAGGATGGTGACATAGTAATGATAATAGTAATAATATGCAAAATGCTTCCATTTCTAAAAAGCTTAGAGGTTTGCAAAATGTTTCCTTTTCAACAGCCCTATGAGGTAGTTTGTACGACTATCATCAGTCTATTTTACAAACACAGAGACTGAGGCTTTCTGGAAAAAAAAGATGAGCAAACACTTCCCTCCTTTGGAAAGAGAGGTGGGGACCTATGTGTGTGGAATGTTGCCTACATTGTAAAAGCCTGACTGCTTTTCTTTGTTACAAGAGAGCTCATTTAGATGGGAAGGCAAAACCAGTTATGGTTGTGATGCCAAAAATGAAAGGCATCAATAAAATGTACTTTAAAAAAGAAAAAGAAACTGAGGCTGAATGTGATATTATTTGTCCCCTACCCTGCATCACAGAGCTAATAAGTAGTAGAGCCCGAATTAGAACCTCCTGATTCGAGATGTCAGTGACTTTCCATTAGGAAGAAGATGGGGTGGGTGGGGGGGAGGTGTCCAAGGATGAGAACTGGTGGAAGATGTCCAAAGTCCACAAAAGGACCTTGTGACAAAAGTTCAGCCCCCATCTTTTCTCCCCATTATTTATAGATCACTCTTCTTCCCTGCCTTCCTAGGGCAGCCCAAAGAACCTGTCACTGGCCTGGAATTCAAGAATCCTGGCTCTATGTGCAGGTTCCCTTACTGGGGTCCTTGGACTACTATTTCCTTCCCCTCCAGGGCCTCCTGGGCCTCAGCTGTAAAATAGGGGTGGGGCTTGCTCCATGGCTCTCAGAGCTAGAAGATTAAGAAAGTTCAAATGTTGTATGAGTTTATGTGAATCAAATGAGTCTTCTCCCTTCTACCCCTTTCTCTTCCCTCCTTCTCTCCCCTCCTCCCACCCTGATGAGAAGGAAGGGTTTAAGAACTAAGAGGAGGAGGGGGATTGGGAACAGGGCCAGTGACCAGAAATTCTAGTAGATAGGACAAATTTGGGGGGGGAGAGAACCAGAGGCCCCTGCTGAGGTGGGTTTGCACTCATCATCCCCTCAGATCTCAACTGGCCCTCCTGGCACAGGCCCCCAAACCTGCTAGCAAAATGTAAGTAGTCAGCCACAGTCAAGTAGGCCCTCCCTTGGATATGTGTGCCCTGGAACAACGCCCAGGTTGTCCTGTGTTAGTTCCTGCTTGGGGTAGGAAAATGAGAGGTAATTATGAGAGGGCATAGGTAGGAAGACAGGCCAATTAAGATGTGTACAGGAGCGTTCAGGAGGAGGGAAGAGAGGGCTGACAGGTAGCAGGCCGATATCTGCCCTGCCCTGCCCCAGGGGACCAGCTGGGTGGATTTATCCCTTTTCCAAAGGACTTTCTGAAGACTGCCAGGGTGCCAATGACAGGCTTCTGGGGGAGGGGAGGGGCTGATTTATCTCTCTCGCCTGGGGTTGTGCACTTTCTCCCGGGGTTAAAGATGGGTGTGTGAATGAGGAGCATCTTGGATAAAATGGGGGTAAGGTCTTTTGGAAGTTGTATAAAGCCAGATGTGGGAGGGGCGCTGAGGGCCATTATCTGCTCCCCACCAAAGTGCCCCCTGCCCTCGGTTCGCGGGGTGAAAAACACCCTTCACTGGGGTCCCTTAAATCCTGGGCAATCCTCATTCTCAGCCAGTTTCTGTCTGGGGCCTCCCTTCCCCCTTCCATCCGCCCACCGCAGGCGGGGGAGCAGCTC
>NW_020949696.1:1494192-1518028 GCF_900497805.2 Vombatus ursinus
GGCAAGTCACTGGTCCTCTCTTTAGCCTCAGTTTCCTCATCTGTAAAATCAGGGATTTGGATGAATCATGGCCCAGGTGGAAGTCTTGACATTTTATTCTAAGGGCCCTCCCAGTTGACACTCTCTGGTTCAAAATGCCTTTTAGCTCTGACATTAGTGTGTGGTAAAGGCCCTCCCAGCTCTAACATTCTGTATTCTAAGGTCCCTTCTAGCTCTGACATTCTGTGATCTGTGTTCTAAGGCCCTGCACCCGCTCTGACATTTTATATTCTAAGGGTCCTCCCAGTTCTGATAATCTCTGGTCTAAAGTCCTTCCCAGCTCTTATATTCTATGGTTCAATATTTGTCTCAGCTCTGACCTGTGTTCTAAAGGCCTTCCAAGTTCTGAATACTATATTCTCAAGTCTTTGCTTTCCTTAAGATTCTATGTGTTTATGAGCATAAAGAACTAAATATACAGTAATCTTTTTGCCTTTGGAGGAGTTGTGGGGGAAGGGAGAGACAGAGCAGCTCAAGGGGGCCCGCTTTCCATGTTTGTGTTTCCTCTATTTGACCCGGTTTCCCTTCCCTGACTCAAACACCTAGGGACCCTTGATGGGCAAACGGGCTGGTCCCAGGGTGGCTTGTTGCTTCCCATGGCCTTGACCTTAGGAAGAAAACTGAGAAGGGCCTCAAAAGGAGCAGGCTTAAATCGGCGGGTTCCTGGCAGGCAGTTCTGTGTCTTTAATTAAATGCAGGGGCCTGGGAGGGGGAGGGAAAGGAGGCGGGCCTGGGCTGCGAGCCTGAGGAGCCTCAGTTGGCCCTGAGGCTCTTGGAGGGAGGTACAGCCCAGAGGCTTAACTGCTTAGGGAGGAGGAGACTAGGGAGCTCCCCAGACCAAGGCCCAGATGCCAGGGTCCTGGGGAGGCTGTGGCCATATTGCTCAGCTGGGGCTCCTTTCTGGGACTGAGGTTCTCAGGGATCATAGGAAGATGTCCCTTGGAAAGGGGAGTCATCCCCTAGGACCAGGTCTCTTTCAAGTGTGGGCCACATTTTTTCTAGGTCATTTGTTGCCAAAAGAGGCTGGATTGTGTAGGCCTCTCTCTAGGCCTCAGTTTCCCTCAGTTTCCTCATCTTTAAAAGAGTACCAGATTTGGAGTGCCAGGAACTAGGAATCAGATCTCTAGCTCTAACACTTACTCGAGGCGTGGCACAGTCACTATTCCCTAAAGTTGTTTTCTTGTTGGTAAAATGAGAATGCTTGCATTTCCTCCCTCCTAGGATCTTTAAGTCAGACAATAAGCATTTACAAAAGGCTTCCTAGGTGCTAGCACTGTGCTTTGTAAAGCTGAAAGCACTCTAGGCCAGTGCATTATTAACAAGTGGATAAGCCAGGGTGGGAGGCTTGCCCAGCTTGTCCCCCAAATCCAGCTCAGTACAAGTGGCAAGGTTGGACCAGGTTCCACGCATTCCCTTCTCCCCCAACTCGCACAGAACCCCCCCCCGGCCTTCCCTGTCTGTGCCTTCTGAACCCCAACCTCACATCCTGAGCCTCCGCCGCCTCTCCCACGGGGCATGGCTCAGGTTGAAGCAGCCAAGGGATGATGGAGCTGAAGAGGGAAGATGCCAGCTTCCCCTCAGGACCTCTCCACCTACAAATCCCTTCCCCCACCCCCATGGTTTGAGAGGATAGTCCCACGGGGTGGGGCCCCAATCACGCAGGATGTGGTAGGGCCAGAAAGTTGCGACAGGAGGCTTGGGGTTTTCTACTTTCTGGGAAAGGAGGCTGGACTCCCTCAACTATTCTTCCTTCCTCCCTCCCCCAGTCCCACAAGGGAGCAGGCTGGGGCGGCAGATGTGTGTGGTAGAGGACTGGGGAGAGATCAGGAAGGAGCAAAGAGGCACTCCGTAGGTCTATCTCCCTTCCTCAAGCAGACCCCCTCCCTCCAGTTGTCCTTTCAGTCACACCCCTGCCCCCCACCTAGTTCCTCCCAAACTAGGTTTCCTGTTTTGAAATGTGGAGGCTGCGATGTTGCGGGGAGAAACAGCTCCAACCTGGCCATCAGTCGATCAGTCCTTCTGTCTCTTGCGTGCTCCCTCCTCCCCTATCCAGGGTGTAGCCAATAGTTGGGACTCAGGGCTTCCTCCCACTGCCCGGAGCAGAGGAGATGAACCCTGGGTCACAGCCTGTGTTAGGGGAGCTAACTAATCTTCAGGGCCTTCTCATCCACTTCAGAAAGCCCTGAGGCCCACAGACCAGGTGCGGGACTTGAGCATACTGCAGCCAACAATTCGTGCTCAGCCTTGGTTCTTCTGAGCATACTCATCCCCTCCCTCTCTCGGCTCTGTCGAGCTATAGCTCTTCTGGCCTCCTCTTCCCTACCCAAGAGGAGAAATGGCAACGATTCACTTTGGAAACCCTCAGCAGAAGCTACTCTTCTGGCCTGAACGTCTACCAGCATCCCCCATGTTCTTCCCCCAAAGCTATGGGTTGAAAATGTCAGGATGAGGGGAGAGGAGAGAGGTTAGCGGAGCTGTTCTATGCTTCTTCAGAGTACGGATGGGTGGGCCGTTACGGGGAGCACTGGACTTGGAATCTGGCAAGCCAGGTTCAAATGCTCACTCTGAAACCAAGCAAATCACTTCTCTCTAGGTTTCATTTTTCTCATCTAGAAAAGAAATTCTGAGAGCTAGCATTTCTATAACACAAGGCTTGCCATTTATTTTGCATACATGTAAGGGGTCTCCCCTCACCACAGTTGATGCAGGTTTTCATGCGGGCTGGTGAGATTTTGGATGATGGAGTTTGCATGTGTTAACAAGGTATTAACACTGTTGTCCCGTCACAAAGTATGAAGTATTTCTCCAATTGAGTCAGAATTGGCAACTCCATTGGCTGGGCTGAAAATCCCATACCTCTGAGGATCCGTAAAAGACTGAGTGGTTGCCAGTTCTGCAGGCATTTCTGGCTGGAGCTGACAATCTTGGAAGAACCTGGCGCCTGAGAGGGAACTGGTCTGGTTGGGGGGAGATGGCTGAGGCAGGAAAAAAGGAGGAGAAGGGGAAGGAGAAGGAGAGAGGGAGCCCGAGAGGAGAGAAAGGGGATTTTCTTCTTCGTTAAGAAAAAACATCCTCATCTTTGACTACGTCAGCTGAACTGGGGAATCCCCTGCACATTTATCTTGGTATATGCCTGCCTCTGTACATATTGTCGGCCTGCTAGAATGTAAGATCTTTGAGGACAGGAATTGTCTCCTTTTCTTTTTTTTTTTTCCTTTTCATCTTTGCGTCCCTAGTGCCTACCAAAGGGCCTGGTGAATAGGAAGGGCTGAATAAATGCTTACAGATTGGTTAAGTCTCTTATTTGAGCCTCTTACAACAGCCTTGTGAGGCTGTAGGTACTCTGTGGTACCCTGTGAGGTACCCACAGGCTATAGGTACTGTGTGGTACCCAATGAGGTACCTGCAGGCTGTGGGTAGTGTGTGGTACTCTGTGATGTACCTGTAGGTATCCTGTGAGTACCATAGGAATACATCATCATCATCATTTTACAGAAAAGGAAACTGAGACCCGTAGGGGGTTAGAGGCATTGCGATATGGTGGAAAGGGTACTAGATTGGGAGTCAAAGAAGCTCTGATTCTTGATTTTCTCTTCTTTAAAATGAAGAGGGTGGATGATCCTTAAGTCCTTCAGTAATGTGCAGGGGTCAGCTCCTACAGGCTGGTGAGAGCTGATTGTTAAATTTTCCAGTGTGAGCATTCATACCTCAGAAATGGGCAAATGCCACAAATCATGACTTGATTTGGTGTTTTGTTGGTTATCTAGACTTAAGAAAGTGATGGAGAAAATATTAATCACACAGATTAAATTTTAAAGGGTGTCATGGCTACTTTTTTAATGGAGAGTTTGTATTAAACATTTAACAGCACACCCCTTCCAACTTGCCTACAGTCACACAGCTAATTAAGCATCAGAGGCATCATTTGAACCCAAGGCTGCCTGACTCTAGGTCCAGTGCTTTCTCTCCAAAATCACTAAGTTTCCACAGTCAGTCAGTCAACAAGCATTTATTTAGCACTTACATAGTGCCAGGCACTGTGCTAAAAGTTGGGGACACAAAGAAAGGCAAATAATCGTTCCAGCCTTCAAGGATCTCACATTCTACTGGAAGACAACGTGTAAGTAACTAGATACATAGAAGATACAGAGAGTAAACAGAAGGCAGTCGCCAAGGAAAGGCACTGAGGGAACATGGGAGATGGGAACCAGGAAAGGATTCCTGAAGAAGGCAGGATTTGAACAGCGTCTTGAAGGAAGCTAGAGGAGCTGAGAAACTGAGGTGGTAAGAGAGAGCGTTCCAGGCATGGGGGCAACCTGTGCAAAGACATGGAGGTGGGAAATGGGACATGTTTCCTATGAGGAACAGTAAGGAGGCCAGTGTAGCTGTGTCATAGAGAATGTAGAAGGAAGCAAAGTTTAAGAAGACTGGAAAGGTAGAAAGGTACAGGTTGTGAAAGGCTTTAAATACCAAATATTACACAGCAAACATGTGTAACATGCTGCTCCTGGGTGGCAGATAGCCCGCAGCACTCCAGAGAAACTAAAGCAGATTAAAATTGGGAGATCTTGGGGGCGGCTAGGTGGTGCAGTGGATAGAGCACTGGCCCTGAAGTCAGGAGGACCTGAGTTCAAATGTGGCCTCAGACCAAACACTCAACACGTACTAGCTGTGTGACCCTGGGCAAGTCACTTAACCCCAATTGCCTAAAAAACAAACAAAAAAAACCAAACCATAAAATTGGGAGATCTTTAACAATAATAAATAAAAATACAATAGAACACAGATAATATTAATATCTAGAGGCAGCTAGGTGGCACAGTGGATAGGGCCAGCTAGGTGGCACAGTGGATAGAACACTGGACTGGGAACCAGGAAGACTCATCTTTCTGAGTTCAAATTTGGCCTCAGACACTTCCTAGCTGTGTGACCCTGGGCAAGTTGATTAACCCTGCCTGCCTCAGTTTCCTCATCTGTAAAATGAGCTGGAGAAGGAAATAGCAAACCTCTCTAGTATCTTTGCCAAGAAAACTCCCAATAGGGTCACAAAGAGTGGGACAGGACCGAACAACAACAACAATATAAATATATGGTTTTCTAAGTCAACGTGTGACCAGCAGGAATCCTCAGGCAGGGATTCACGGCCCCCATTTCTATTTGTTTGACATCACTGCTTATAGAGGATTCAATCTTGATTCTGGAGGAAATAGGGAGCCACTGAAGTTTATAGGGTAAGGGGTGACATGGTCAGCTCTGCACTTTAAGAAGATCACTTTGGTACCTGAGTGGAGGGTGAACTGGGGTAGGAAGAGACTTGAGGCTTCAGGAGCCTTGTCTGGGAGGGTGATGAGGAGGGCGTGCACTGGGGTGGCTGGGTAGAGAGAAGGGGCCGTATGCCACGGCCTGGGGTGGTTTTCAAAGCCCTTTCCTCACAACAAATAGTGTGAGGCAGACAGGTGGTGCCAGCCTCATGAGGGCCTGGATGTTTTGTGAGGAAACTGAGACTCCAAGATAAATTCAGTGTGTGCTCCAGGGTCTATCCACCGGTATCTGAACCCAGGTCTATTCTGACTCCACATGCCACTGTCGTTAATGTTCTGCCAAGTTACGGAGCTAAGAACCCAGAGGTTCCTCAACTCTTTCTTCCTTCTCTGGGCACAGGGCCCCACAGGCCCTGCAGGGAGACATTCTGGGGGAGTCCCCCCCGGGCCACGAGGCCAGGCTGCTGGCCCTTGCACTGACAGGCTTGAGCATTCCTCTCCCTCCTGCTGTGTCCCCAGCCACCCCCCCCACACCCCTAAGAGTGACCACCAGGCTATTTTTACCCATCCCTACAGCTATTTTCAGAGCCTGAGTAAGTCTGTCTCCTGTGACCCAGCAACCCTCATAGGCTTGTCACCCATGGCTGGGCAGATGGCTGGGGCTGAGCTCTGGATTGAAGGAGGAGGCTGGGAAGGATCCCTGAGTATTCTCCTTAGATCCCAATGATCTACTCTGAGGGAGATCCAGCTCTGTCCTCCCCTCCTCAAAGACTTCAGTAGCTCCCTATTGTCTCTAAGGGGTAAAAATACAGACTCTTCTTTGGGCTTTTAAAACCCTCCATAGCCTGAGTCATACCTGTTTTGGGTCACTGCCCCCCACTTTGTACATTCAGCATTCCAGCCCACCCCGGGCCCCTCCCCTTTACACAGTGCCTGGGACCGAAGAGCTTAATAAAATGCTTGTTGATTGACTTACTAATTACTTGGCACATCACATTCCATGTCCTGCCTCTAAAACAGCCTTTGCTCCCCATGCCTGGAATGCTCTCCCTCCTTACCTCTGCCTCTGGGAGTCTCTCCCTCCATTCCAATCTGAGCTCAAATGCCTTTTTTTTTTGCCTTTTAAATTTTTTTTAATTTTTTCCCCAATTACATGTTAAAATAATTTTTTAACATTTTAAAAAAAGTTTTAGGGGCAGTTAGGTGGGGCAGTGGATAGAGCACCAGCCCTGGAGTCAGGAGGACCTGAGTTCAAATGTGGCCTCAGACAATTACTAGCTATGTGACCCTGGGCAAGTCACTTAACCCCAATTGCCAAAAAATAAAAACAAAAACAAACAAACAAACAAAAAAAAAACTGGGGCAGGTAGGTGGTGCAGTGGATAGAGCTCAGGCCTTGGAGGCAGGAGGACCTGAGTTCAAATCCCACTTCAAGACACTTAATACTTACTAGCTGTGTGACCTTGGACAAGTCACTTAACCCCTATCACCTCACCAAAAAAAAAAGTTTTGAGTTCCATATTCTATCCCTCCTTCCTTTCCCTCCCCTCTCCCTGAGATGGTAAGCAATCTCATACAGGTTATACATGTGCTATCATGTAAAACACTCAAACACCTTTCAAAAGGCCCTTCTCACACCCCATGATTATTAGCAAATTCCCCTCCCCAATAATTACTTTGCATTAATTTCTCTGCTTATATGTTGCTTTCCCTTCCCTAGAATTTAAGCTTCTTGAGGGTAGGGCAGAGACTAGTTAGAAGCAGCTAGGTGGCACAGTAGACAGAGCTCTCCCTGGAGTCAGGAAGACCTGAGTTCAAATCCAGCCTCTAACACTTAGAAACTATGGTCCAAAGCAAGTCACTTAACCTCTGCCTCAGTTTCTTCATCTGTAAAGTGGTGATAATAATAGGATTGTTGTAAGGATCAAATGAGATCATACTTATAAAGTACTTTGCGAACTACCATTAATATTATTCTTTTCATTTTTTGCTCTTTGCATCCTTAGTACTTGGCACATTGGGGTGTTGAATTTATTTTAACTTAATTATCCTGCCACTGCTAACAACAGAGTCCTGACTTGGAGGAAAGAGCGGGGTGGCTGGGGAGGGGAGGGGGATCTAAGTTCAAATTCTTAATGGTACATCCTCTCCCCTCTCTGGGTCCTGATGAGATGAACTCTGGGGTACTGCCTCTGAGCCCATGCTCCCCTCCCCCCAGGTCTGGGAGCCTGGCTGGTCTCTCCTGGACATTCCTCCTGAAAGGACATTGCTGCTGAGGGGAGAGGAGGAGGTCTTAGGGAATCAGGCTTAGCTAAGGGAGGGTCCTATTCCCTCAATTACCATGAGTTTAGGGATGAGAATTCCCATGTAGCTCATCTGGGTCCAATCTAATGGAATTTACAAGGGACAGATAGAATGTATGCTCCTTGAGGGTAAAAACTGTTACATTTTTGTCTTTCGCCTACTGCAGGTCCCAGAGCACATAGTAGGTGCTAAATACATGCTTGTTGGTTGTTTTTTGGATTGACAGGATTGAGAACCAGGAGGTCTGGATTATAGTTCTGCTTCTGCCATAAACTTGCTATGCGGCCTTGGGCAAGTGTCTTCTTTTTGTGCTCAGTTTCCCCATCTGTAAAACGAGTGGGTTGGACTAGAATTGGGTTTGGCCTTTTGACTGAGTCCAAGTTTTACAGAACAAATTCTTTTATTAGGGGCATTTGTTCTGTGAAGTTTGGATTCGGTCAAAGCCGCACGTGAGGACCTAGAGGGTCACATGTGGCCATGAGGCTGAAGGTTTCCCACCCCTGGACTAGATGAAGCCCCTTCCAGCTTTGACATTTTCTGTTCTAAGGGCCTTCCCAGCTCCAACATTCTGTGTTCAATCAATGAATGAACATTTATTAAGCATTTACTATGTGCCAGGCATTGTGCCAAGTGCTGGGGATACAACAAGAGGCAAAAGACAGTCCTTGACCTTGAGGATCTTATAGTCTAAGAGGGAATTCAATATGCAAATACACATGTACAGAGCAAGGATACATACAGGCTAAACAGGAAATAATTAACAGAGGGAAAGCACTAGAATGAACAGGGGTTGGGAAAGGCTTGTAGAAGGTGGGATTTTAGCTGGGACTTAAAGGAAGCCAGGAAGGTCAGGAATCAGAGTGGAGGAGGGAGAGTGTTCCAGGCATGGGGGACAACCAGGAGAATGCCTGGAGCCTAGAGCCGGGTCTTGTTCATGGAACAGCCAGGAGGCCAGTGTTCTAAGGTGTTCTAAGGTGCCTCCCAGCTCTCACTTTCAATGAGTCTCTTACTCAGAGAGGTAAGGGAAAAGCTTTGTCTCCAAAGGGGCAGGACATAGTTGTTTCTGCTCTTAACTAGCTGGGGACATTACACCCTCATAGAGAGCTCAGTTGCCTGCTGTCTGTCTCCCAGAACAGCTCCATCCAGCCCCTCCTGTTTCTCCTCCCCCACAAGGCCAACTCTAACCTCCAGTTGAGATCTGAAAACCATGGGGGTGGGGGTGGGGGCTCAGGAGAGGGCAGAGGAGGTTATAAATAGCATCCTCCCCTTCCTTCCCCCACACTGCTCCCCACGCTGTCCCTGTCCCCGGCAAACCGTCCTTGCCTACGTGGAGCCTGCATCAGCTCTGTGCAGGGCAGCTGGCTGCCATGGTAACACTGACATCATCAGGACAGAGGCAGGTACCAACGCTGGACAGCAGCCCCATTAGAGGGGAGCTGAGGTCAGGGGGAGCAGAGCAGTAACCTCACTTGTCCTCAGCTGCATGCCCCACTGGGCTGGGGTGACTACTAGAAAGGGCTGTGGGGTAGACTCACCTGGTGAGGGCTGGGTTGGGGCCTCCTCCCAGCCTACCCAGGCACCCTGGGAAGACAAGTGCTTTGGGAAGGTCTTTATTCATCCTGGCCACTGAACCCAAGTGCTGGATTTATAGTTAGGAAGACCTGAATTCAAATCCTGCCTGGACAAGTTTTGTGTCCCTGGGCAAGTCACTTAACCTCTGCCTGCCTCAGTTTCCTCCTTAATAAAAATGGGAATAATTACAGCACCTACCTCACAGTATTTTGAGGAACAAATAGGTAAACATATGTAAAGTGCTTTGCAAGTACTCCATAAATGCTAGCTGTCATTATCATAATTATTATTATTATTTGACCCTCACAATGGTGCTTCAAGGTGGGGGCTATGATTTTCCCCACTCAACAGAGAAGGAAACTGAAATCCAGAGGTTTTCACACAGGTTCACACAGCTTAGTAAGTGTCTCAGGTGGGATTTGGACCCAGGTGACCAGGTGCCCAGTACACCATCCTCTCCATGCCATATAGTTCCAAATGCCTGTTTTCCTCCTCACCGCCTGGGAGACTGGACAAGCCACTTCTTGGCCTTCTTGGACATCAGTTTAGATTCTTCATGTATTACAGGAGACAGCTGGACTAAGAGATCCAAGGTCTTACCCTGGTTAGGCAGTGGGGTGGAGAGGGAGAGTCTACTTAGGGGGAGGTCTAGGGTGGGCATGAGGAATGTAGGGGGGACACAATCCTACTTCCTGATCCAACTTAATAAGTATTTATTATCATGTGCCAGTTGCTGGGGAACCAAAGATCAAACAAAAAACAGTCCCTTGCCTCAAGGAGTTTATACTCTAGTGTGGGAGGGAGAAGACAGATACAGCATAAGAACTGACAGATATAGAAATGGTCATACTTCAGATTCAAATCCTATCCAACCATTCCACCATTTACCTGCCTTGATGTTCCTCCTCGTCTAGTCCACCCACACCCATACACACACACACACCCCCACCCCCCCCACCCCCCACACAATCACATAGAAGAACTGAGACCAGGATCTCCACGCTGGCTCTTCCAGACTCTAGAATCCCCCACAAATCCATTCATTTTTGGAGTTATTCCCTAGGGCCTCCCCAGTTGATTTTCAACTGAGTGTGTGCAAACTAGCCAGAGGTGTGCTTGAGCCAGCTCAAACTGGCTCAGCAAAATGGTTAAATTTTCAAACTGAGCATTTCCACCTCAGAAATCAGCAACAAATCAAGGCTTGATTGATTGTTTTCTTGATTGTCTAAACTTAAGAAAATGATGGAGAAAATCTTAATAAATGCAGATTCAACTGTGAAGTTTGGCAGGCTTTTTGGAGACTGCCTTGTTAACACACTAACCAGTTCACTTTCGAAACTAGCCTGTTTAGGCCACTACATCTGTTAGATGTAGATGCAGATCCATGCTTCAGCATCTCATCAGGCCATTTTCCCAGGCCATCTCATCATCTGCCTGCCCTAGCCAGTGAACCTCAGCTCCACCCCTCCAAAGCACAAAAGAACTTTCCCTTGATACCATTTTCCTACATGTATCTTCCTCTATTAGAATGAAAGCTCTCTGAGGGCAGGGAATCACTCTCTCTCTCTTTCTGTGTCTCTGTCTCTCTCTCTTTCTATCTCTCTCTCTCAATCTCTCTGTCTCGCTCTCTCCTCTCTCTTCTCTCTCCTCTTTCTGTCTCTCTCTGTCTCTCTCTCTCAAAAATATTTCTTTCTCTACCTCTTAGCACAATGCATAACCATTTAATCAATGCCGGTTCATTTCTTCCAATATATTTATTACAGTTATTCTATTTTTCCCAACATAGTGTTAGGCACTATATTGGCACTATGTCCCTACCCTCAAGGAGCCTCCATACTATGGAGGGTAAACAACCTGTACGTAGAAAATGAAATGCAAAATATATAGAAAAATCATTTTGGAGGGGAGGGCAACCAGGACAGGCTTCCTGCAGGAGGTGGCTCTTGAAGTGATCTCTGAAGGAAGTATGCTAACCTGGGAAGCTGAGGTTCTTGCAGTTGGGCCTCCTGTCCAAGAAAGCACCTGAGGGGTTCTAAGATGGGGAAGTGTGTAGGGGCACATTCAAGTCATGAGAGATGGCCTGAGGAACAGCTCAGTGGTGGGAAAAGTCATGTCATGTAGGAGGGACAACAAGCAGGCTGGTTTGACTGCAGCCCAGGGTGGGACGTGCACTGAGCCTAGGCAGGTTGGCCAGAGTCACATGGACAATGGTTTTCAATGCCCAATGGACAAGTTTATATTTTATTCTAGAGGTCTACATGGAACCACTGAAGGAGCTCCAGGAAGGGAGTGGCAGAGGCAGACCTGGGGTTTGAGAATATCAGTTTGGCAGCTTTGCTGGGGAGTGGTTAGAGAGGGGAAGAGGCTGGAGGTCAGGAGCCAACTAGGAGGCGATTATAAAAGCCCAGGGCAGAGGAGCTGAGGGTTCAGATTAGGGTGAGGACCCAGGGGCATGGAGAGGAGGAGATGCTGCCCATGACTGAGTCTGCTCAGGCTGCCACTGGTTGGTTACTGCATCTCCCTGTTTGAGGCTTTATGCTTTGACAAAAAAAAAAAAAATCACAAGCTACAAACATGGCAGGACCCAGGCTGATAGTAACCACCTAGAAGAGGCAGCAGTAAGAGATGCTTGGATCCCCAAGTGGGTGAGAATTTTCCTAGGCAGAGACCTCTGCAAATTATCTCATGCCAGCCCTGCCTAGGTGTCCCAGTAGCTTAGAGTTTTTGCATCTGAAGCAATCATCCAGTCCATGTTTTTCAGGCTGTGCTTCGAGGAACCTTGAAACACTCTCAAGTTTATTTTGTTTTTTAAATGAATCTTATGTTGTTTGCTAATAGGCATTCAAAAATAATAATTTTAGAGGATTTTTACTACAATGGTTCTGCCAACATTTTGTTTAAACTGAAGGGTTCTACCACTGTGGAAAAATTTGAGAACCACTGATCTAGTCAAACTCTCCCATTTTATAGGGGGGTAAAGTGAGACCTGGAGAAAGCCAAGGTCATACCTTTCCAGGGGCAGAGCTGGGATTTGAATAGGTCTTCTGACTCCAAGTTTCCCATGAAACTTAAAATCATGTTGTCATCGCCTGGAGGTACCTAAAACACTCTGTCATCCAACTCTCCTTAATTTATAACATGAGGAAACAGGGACTCAGAAAGTCCCATGTCCCAGAGCCAGCTAATGATAGAACCTGGGCCTCCTGTGCTCTTTACAGCATCTCTCCCTTGACATCTGGCTCAGCCACTGGCAGCCTCCCAAGGGCTTTGCCCTTGCCCCAGCCAACAGTGGGCAGGAACTGAGGCTGACCTGACATACTTTGTCCCCAGGCTTCTCCTACACTGGCCTTGGATGGGGCTGGATCCTGGGCTCCTGGTGTCCAGGTTGCTTGGGCTCTCCAGTTGTTCCCCGCTGCAGGGCGCTTGAATGGTGTGGCCAGATCATCCTCTCCAGGCTTTGTCAGCCCCACCTGATACTTTGACATTGGGGCTGGCAGAGCCATCCCTGCCTCTTGGAGGGCCACAGCTTAGAAACACTTTACCTCCGGGGGGGGGGTGGCAGAAAGTCAGGGCCAGGAAGCAGCCTAGAAGGTGAGGAGACACTTAGACATCCCAAAGGGGCTGAGTTACCAGAAGGCTGAGTTGTGTGTGGGGTGGGGGGGAAGCTTAAGGAGAATTAAGGGGCAGAGGGGTCAAGAGGAGTAGAGGGGTGAGGAAGAGAATGATGGAGTAGCTGGCTCTTTCTGCCCTGGAGGTGGACAGCAGAGAGAAGGCTACCTCCCTCAGCTCCCACATCCAACCATTTGCCAAATCTTTGCAAGACCTACCTGCCTCTGCAACATCTCTCCAATTTGTCCCTTTCTCTCCACTGAGACCTGGAGAAAGCCAAAGTCACACCTTTCCAGGGCAGGTCCCCAGAGGAACCTTAAAGACTCTGTCTTCCAACTCTCTTTAAGGAAAGGGGCTGGAAAAGTCCCAGGTCCTGGGACATTCTCCTCCATGCATCACCCACACCCACAGCCACAGCCACCACCCTGGTTTAAGGCCTCAGATCACCTCTCACCTGGACTTTTGCAGCTGCCAACTCATTGGTTCCCTGTTCTCTAGGCTCTCTCTCCAATCCATCCTCCACACGACTGCCAAATACATGCTCAGAGAGCAGTGGGCAGTGAGCAAGTCACTCCCTTTCTCAAGGACTTTCCATTCTTTCCATGCTGTCTCTGGGATAAAACAGAGGAACTCCTCAGCTTAGCATCCCGTCTGCTTCCAGCCTACATCTCCAAGTTTAGGGTAGCTCCCAGCCCTTTACGTGGACCAGCTGCCAATCATAGCTGGCTCCCCACCTGGATGCCTCTGCATGGGCTGCTCCCCATGCCTGAAAGGGGCTCCTCCTGCCTCCACTGCATAGAAACCCTGACTTCCTTCAAGGCTCACCTCATGGGAAGCCTGCCTTTCCTAGTCTCCCTCCTCATTAGATCACTCTCTCTGCTTCCTCATCAATAAAATGGAGGGTAGTAATAACCCTACCTCCCAGAGTCCTTGTGAAGATCAAATGAAATATTTGTAAAGTGCTCAGCGTGGTGCCTGGCACATAGTAGGCACCTGATAATATTCCCTTCCCTTCCTTCCCCTTTATCAAATAATCCTGCCTATGCCACCTCTAGGGTCCAATGTAATCTACTGCCTGGAATTTAAGCCTCTTCATAAACTGGTCCCATCATCCTGCCTTTCTAGCCTTCTTACATATTAACCATTTTCCTCCAATAAATCAATAAACATTTATTAAATGCATACTGTGTTCCAGGTGCGGTACTAAGCTCAGGATACAAAAAGAAGCAAAAGACAATGACTGCCCTCAAGAAGCTTACAATCTCATGGGAGAGCCCACATGCAAATAAATACATACAAAGCAAGATATAGACAGGATAAATGGGAAATAATTAACAGAGAGAAGGCCTAGAATTAAAAGGAGTTAAGGAAGGCTTGTAGAAGGTGGGATTTTAGTTGGAACTTAAAGGAAGTCAGTGAGGTCTGGAGTCAAAGTGAAAGAGGGAAAGCATTCCAGGCATGGGGGACAGCCAGAGAAAACACCAGGAGCTGAGAGATGGGGGTCCTGTTTATGGAAGAGCCAGGAGGCCAGAGTCACTAGATGGGAAAGTACGTTTCAGGGAGTCTGGTATAAGAAGGCTGGAAAGGTAAGAGGGCACTGGGTGATGAAGTGCTGGCAAGCAGAACATTTTATGCTTGCTCCTCTAGGTAAGAAGAAGCCAGGGGAAGCTAGATGGTTCAGTGGATAGAGCACTGGCCCTGGAGTCAGGAGGACCTGAGTTCAAATGTGGCCTCAGACACATGACACTTACTAGCTGTGTGACCCTGGACAAGTCACTTAACCCATTGCCTAGCCAACCCCCCCCCCCCAAAAAAAAAGGTAAGAGGAAGCCTCTGGAATTTACTGAGTGTGTGTGTGACATGATCAGACATTCATTTTAGGAAAATCACTTTAGTGACTGAATGGAGGGTGGATTGAAGTGGGGAGAGACCCGAGGCAGGCAGACCAACCAGCAACTATTGCAATAATTCAGGTGTGAGGCGATGGGGGCTTGCACCAAAGTGGTGGCTATGCCAGAGGAAAGAAGGTATATTCAAAAGATGTTGCAAAGGTAAAATGGAGGGGCAGCTAGGTGGTGCACTGGCCCTGGAGTCAGGAGGACCTGAGTTCAAATTGGATCTCAGACCAGACTCTTGATGCTTACTAGCTGTGTGACCCTGGACAAGTCATTCAACCCCAACTGCCTTAAAAAAAAAAAAGAAAAAAAAGGCAAAATTGACAGGCCTTGGCAACAACTTGGATATGGGGGGTGGAGGAATGAGAAATAATTAAAAGTCCAGGCAGACTCTTAGGTTGTGAGCCTGGGGGACTGGGAGAATAATGTTGCCCTCTACAGTAATAGGGAAGGTAGGAGGCAGGGAGGGTTTAGGGGGAAAGATAAAAAGTTCTGTTTTGGGCATACATATACAGCCACATAAGTCTTCATTACTCATGATACTCCAACTTCCATCTTCTTGCCTTCCCATTGGCTGTCCTCTCTTGCCTGCAATGCTTTCCCTCCTCACCCTTCCTCCTGGAATTCCTGGTTTCCTTCAAGACTCAGCTCCAGGGCCTCCTTCTGCAGGAGGCCTTACCTAGTCTCCCTAGCTGCTGGTGCCTCCCCCTCCAAGACTCCCTCCTGTCTGTTTTACTTGTGTTTTGTATGTAGCTTCTTGATGGCAAGAGTTATTTCTTATTTTTAATAATAATTAGAATTTATATGGGCAGCTAGGTGGGGTTAATAGAGCACTGGGCCTGAAGTTAGAAAGACCTTTCTTCATGAGTTGAAATCCTGTCTCACACACTTAGTAGCTGTGTGACCCTGAACAAGTTGCTTCACCCTGTTTGCCTCAGTTTCCTCATCTGTAAAATGAGCTGGAGAAGGAAATGGCAAACCACTCCAAGATCTTTGCCAAGAAAACTCAAAATGGGATCATGAAGAGTTGGAAGTGCCTGAAAAAAAAAGTATATATAGTATTTTAAGGTTTGTAAAGCATTTTACATGTTAACTCCTCACAACCCCTGGGAAGTAGATGCTATTATTATCTCCATTTCACAGATGAGGAAACACAGTCAGACATCGGTAAAGTGACTTACCCAGGAAGACACAGCTACTGAGTGTCTGAGGCATGATTCTAATTCAGGTGTTGTTTACTCCATGTCCCAGGTTCTATCCACCCTACCCCCTGCCTGTATCCTCAGTGCCTAGCACAGCGCCTAGTACAAAGTCGGGGCGTTCAGTGAATGCTGGATCTGTTTTCTTGTTATATCCTCACCCCTTTGAATATAAGCTCCTCGAGGGCAGGGACTATTTTTCCTCTTGTCTCTCTTTCCTCAGCCGGCACAGTGCATGGCAGTCAGTAACAAACATCTTTGAAGCACCCACCAAGTGCCAGGTACTGGGCTAAGCACTGCGGCTACCAACAAAGACAAAAGGCAGCCCCTGCCCCCAAGGAGCTCCTAGTCTAATGACTGAGACCACATGCAAATAGCTAAATACAAACAAGACATAAATAAGACAAACTGGGGACAGTTAACAGTGGTAAGGGACATTGTGAAAGGGTTATTGTAGAAAGTGGGATTTTAGCTGGAACTTGAAGGAAGCAAGAAGGCAGAGGTGAGGAAGAAAAGCACTCTGGGCAGTGGAGACAGTCAGAAAAAATGCCCAGACTCAGGAGATGGAAACAGCTAGAAGGCACAGAACAAGCATTCAATGAACAGAAGTAGAATGTAAGCTCCTCGTGGGCAGGGACTATTTTTCCTCTTGTCTTTCCCTTCCCAGTTAGCCCCGTGCCTGACCTTTGGCTTCATGTGCGCTTTGGGGATTGGACTGGATTAGATTGGATTGGGTGCTGAAGAAGAGACAGCTCTAGTCCGCTGAGTTTGGCCCTGGCAGCCCCTGGAATAGCAGGCAGGTTCCCAGGTCCCTGAATGCTCCCAAGCACTTATTCAGGGCCTTATTTTGCCACCTGCTCGCAAGGCTGGAGCATGGCTATATTTATCATGTAGTCATCAAAGAGGAATTCTTAAACTCTGGTGGGCCGTGGCAAGCGCCACTCCCTGATGCCCTGTGGCTTGGAAAGTACAGTGGAAGGCTTAACAAGCTCCCTATGTTTATTGCTATTCGACCCAGAGCCTCCCAGACCTAAAAGTGACCTGAGACCATCGACTTCAACTCCAACATTTTACAGAAATGGAAACTGAGGCCCAGAGGCAGGAAAAGACTTGCTAAAAATCACCCAGCAGCAGAGTCGGGCTTGGGACCTAGCTAGATCTCTGGATACCCATTCACTTCAATAAGCATTTAGTAAGGATCTGCTAGGGCAGTTAGGTGGGAGAGTAGATAAAGTGCCGGCCTGAAGTCAGGAAGACTCAGCTTCCTGAGTTCAAATCCGGCTTCAGACATTTGCTAGCTGTGTGACCCAGGGCAAGTCACTGAACCCTGTTTGCCTCAGTTTCCTCCTTTGTAAAATGAGCTGGAGAAGAACATGGCAAACCACTCCAGCATCTCTGCCAAGAAAACCCCGGATGGGGTCACAAACAATGTCGGACATGACTGAAACAATTCAACAACAAAGGCTCTACCAGGTGGCACTACGGATAGGGTGCCTATAGTCAAGAAGACCCGAGTTCAAATTTAACCTCAGAAGCTTAGAAACTGTGTGACCTTGGGCAAAAATCATTTAACCTCTCAGCCTCTGTTGGCTCATATGTAAAGTGTGGATAATGACGGCACCATTGTTTCAGGGTTGTTGTAAAGGATAAAATGAAATGAAATGTGTTTTTTTTTCAAACTTTAATATACTATGTAAATGTTAGCTGTTATTTGCTACTGTGTGCTAAGTGCTAGGGATACAAACAGTCACTTTACTAGGGGAAAGTTCAGTTACACACTCACACCCACACATAAACCCTACCCTTGCCCTCTGATTTCACTACTTGTATGAACTTGGCCAGGTTGTCTCTCCTCTCTGGGCTATGTTCTTCCTCTGTAAAATGAGGCTCTGGGGTAGATGGTCTCTGATGTCATCCCTAGCTCCCAAACTGTGACCATCATTTGAGACCCACTATACTAGGGCCATTCTAAAGCTCTTTTGACTCCCAAGAAAAACATGCTCATAGAACATAGTACGTCAGAACTGAGAGAGCTCTGAGGATGACAGATTTTGGGCTCAAATGGACCTTTGGGATCATCAAATCCAACCCCCTCATTTTCCATATGAAGAAAGAGAGGCTGGTTGTGGTTAAATGACTTGCCCAGGCTCACCCAGATGGAAGTGTCAGAGGCAGGACTGAAGCCAATACAGCGTGCCATCCACGATACCACCCTGCTTCTCGACCACGGGAAAGGACTTTATTATGTAGAGCGGCAGACATCTTGTCATTGTTCGGTCATTTCAGTTGTGTCTGACTCTCTGTGACCCCATTTGGGGTTCTCTTGGCAAAGACACTGGAGCGGTTTGCCATTTCCTTCTCCAGCTCATTTTACAGATGAGGAAACTGAGGCAAACGGGGTGAAGTGACTCGCCCCAGGATCACACACAGCTAGTAAGTGTCTGAGGTCAGATTTGAACTCGGGTCTTCCTGACTCTAGACCCAGTCCTCCATCCGCTTTACCACCCAGTGTGTTTGTGTGTGTGTGTGTGTATACATACGTGGGTGTGTATGCATGTATGACATGTAGCAGGGCTGACCCCAAGCTGAAGGGCTCTTTCCCACACGTGCTTCCCTGGGGGAAGAAAAGAAGGCAAAGAGGCAAGAACCTGTCAGTGGGGGGGAGGGGACGTGGTGGCTGTCATGGGAAAGTCAGCAGACATGTTTTCTCATTCCTATTCTGTTGGGTGACCTTAGTCAAATCCTGGTCCCCTCTCCACGCTTTCTTTTTCTCACTTATCAAACCAGGGTGTTGAACAGATGATCCCGAGGGCCCCTTCCAGCCCTAACCTCTTGTAATTAATGCTAAGGCAAGCCGGCTTAGAAAGAAAGGGACGTGGCCAGCTGGCCTGCTCCCTGGGCTCAAGTGTGTGCTGGCTGCTCGTGGCTGGGGCAGGCCTCAATCTTGTTCTTCCATAGAAGGCCGAGAGCACTCATCTCCCTCATGGACAGAGGGGAGAGGTACTGCACTTTGACCTCTGCTCCAGCCCAGGCCTCTCAGGCAGTTTTACTGCCAGGAAAATTTGCTGTGATTGTCATGGAATGAACCTAGTGGGGAGGAGGTGGGGTACACTTGGGCCCCTTTAATGGGGATCTGGGGGATGGAAAGCTGGAAGAGTATCTCCCCCCTTGCCCTAAGGTCCCCACCTTCACATGCACTACAAGGGAACCCTAGGCCACAGTGGGATCCCAACACAAGACGAGAGGCAGAGTCTGAGAGGGAGAGATGTCCTAGAGATCTCTGGGCTGGAGTGGGCGAGCCCTGGCTCCGATGAAGACGTGGGTCCGACTCCACCCTGTTCAGTTGCTGACTTGACATGTGACTTTGTGCAAATTCATCCTTTAGAGAGAGGCAGCAGCGATCCAGTGGAGAAGAGCACTGGATTTGGAGTCAGAGGACTCTGGTTTGAATTCTGCCCCTGTCACGTACTACCTGCGTGACCCTGAGCAAGTCTTCCTACCACCCACTCAGGGCCTCCGTTTCCTCATTTGTGAAAGGGAGGAGTTGGCTTTACTGGCCTCCAAGTTCCACTCCAGCTCAAAACCGATGACCCTTGAACCTCAGTTTACTCATTTGTGAAATGGGGATACTACTATTTGTCCCAAATGAAGGAAGTGATATTTCTGTAGAATTCAGCTCTGGTTTCAATCATGTCTTTAGGACTGGGTCCAGTTTCAGGGCTATATTTTAGGAAGGACTTTGAAAAGGTAGTGAGTGTGCCTCCTGAATGGGGTACCAGGATGGCAAGGGGCCTGGAAATCATGCCGTATGTGGGTTGGTTGGTGGAACTGGGGATGTGTCACCAGAGGAGAAGGGAACAAGCATTTATTAAGTGCCAACTATGGGCCAGGCACTGTGCAAATGCTTCACCAATATTATCTCATTTGATCTCACAACCACCCCAGTGGGAGGATAGGTACAATTATAATCTTCATTTTACAGTTGAGGAAACTATGGCAGACAGAGATTAAGTGACTTGCCCAGGATCACACAGCTAGTGTCTGAGGCCAGTGCTCTATCCACTGAGCCATCCAGCTAGCCGAGGGGATTTTTATGGGGATGGGGGTAGGAGTTGTTCTAGGTGACCTCTGAGGTGCCTCCAGCTCGGAAACACTGAGATTTTGAGAAGTTTTGGGGCTAGGGTTGGATTTTCATTCCTTCTAATGTCTGAAGCACTGGCCTGAAGAAGAGGGAGCAGATTTGTTCTGTGTAGCCCCAGAGGACACAACTAGAAGTAGTGGGAAAAGGGGCAGTCAGACGGATGGAGAGTTCTGATCAATCAATATAAGCAATAAGGTGTGACCAATCAGAACCGTCCCACATTGGTTTGGAAACTGGCAAAGGGTGGGGGGAGGGCACCACAGAGAGAATAGAAGTCGGTAGTGAGCTTGCCAGCACTGAAAGTGTTCAAGCACAGGCTAAAGGATCACTTGTCCAGGATGCTGGGTGGAGACAGAAAACTCCTCTATCTTCTCCAACCTAAAAGTTCATGAAGACACCGGGTTTAATGCCTGCTTATTGCTGTGATCCCAGGGTCTCCCTGCCAGCCTAAGCAAATTAATTTTTTCTAAATGACGAAATGCAAAAAACATCCCTGAAAAAAAGGAAAAAGGAAAAAAAAAAATCCCACCATTCGCTCAGTTGAGACCTTCCAGGGACAACGTCACAGGGCTTAAGTAAGCGCCTACCCTCCCTCTCTCCCTTTCCCTCCCAACAGCCTAATCTTCTGTGGGATTTGTGGAAAAAAGACCCAGCCCACCAAAGAGCAGGATTCCTGATGGAAACATCTATCGTCGCCGTGGTGATGGGGAGAAGCACAGCTGTGAGGAAGCAACCCAGATCCTTCTCCACCCCAAAGATGTTGGGCCAAAGGCCCCCCAACTCAGTTTTCAGAGGGCAGGGGAAAGATTTTGCATACATGGCTGGAGCCCCCTCTCAAGAAGGAGCAAAGGAAGGGCAAGGGCTTGAGATTTCTGGAGAAAAGGCTTAAAGAGAAAAAGATGGGGGTGGGGGGGAAGGAGAGGTTAGGAAGATATGCCGTGTATTTTTAGACACTGAACACAGGCCTGAGTTATTTCTCCAGCCCCTCCCTCCGGCTTTCAGGACTGGCTGTGGAACTATTCCTGGGTTCCCTCCCAGCACAGAAGGTATGAGTCACTGCTGGTCCGAGTCAACAGAGCCCTGTACACTTTGCAAAATGAGTGCTCTTATAAAATGAAAGATCATGTGGTCCCCAAGGTAAATACTTGCTTAAGCAAGAACACAAAGTTAGGCTCAAGAGGGCTGAGGGTTAGGCCATTCAAGGGTGAAGGTCAAACAGGAGAAGAAAAGGGAAAGCGAGCGGAACTGCCGTCATTAGCCATGCCTTTAGAATAAGGATTGTGGTAGTTTGTGTGGCACCATTATCCCCATTTGACAGAGGAGGAGAACTGAGGCCGAGAGAAAGAAAGCAACTTGCTTAGGCTCAGTCAGTTGGGAGAAGTCTGAGCTGGAATGAATGTAGGTAGCCTAGACTGAGTAAGCGAGGCAGCCCGTGAAGCAGCTCACTCTCCCCACTAGCGGACTGGAATCCGGGACTGTTGGAGACAGAAGGGGCTCGTTTTATAGAGGAAGAAAGCAAAAAGGTCCCTGTCCAAGGTCTCACAAAAAAAGTGATGGACCAGAAGCTGAGTCTTCTGACTCTTAAGTGTGGTGCCTTGGGTCTTCACTTAGCACTGTGAAAGATCTGAGTGTTCAGTCAAACACGAGCCTGGATTCAATGTCATTTGATTCCAAATCAGGGTAAATGGTTACAGTGGGGATTTGGATTTGGAGTCAGAGGAGCTGGGTTCTAATGCTGACTTTGCAACCTTTTCAACCTTTGGTAAGTCATGGAACCTCTCAGAGCTTGAACTAGATCAGGGCGGCTTACCTTTTTGTGTGTCCTGACACCCTCTGGCAGTCAGTCTGGTGAAGCCTATGGAGCCCTTCTTTAAAATAATATTTTAAATGCATGAATAAAATACATAGGATTACAAAGGAAACCGATTATGTTAAAAAATAGTTATCAAAAATATCTATTTTGGGGCAGCTAGGTGGCACAGTGGATAGAGCTCTGGCCTTGGAGTCAGGAGGACCTGAGTTCAAATCCAGCCTCAGATACTTGACACTTCCTAACTGTGTGAGTCACTTAACCCTGGGCAAGTCACTTAACCCCGATTGCCTGACCAAAAACAAAAAAAAAAAAAGAAAAAAAATCTTTTTTTTAGAAACCTACGTTGGGGCAGCCTGGTGGTGCAGTGGCTCTGGAGTCAGAGTGACCCGAGTTCAAATCTGGTCTCAGACACTTACTACCTGTGTGACCCTGGACAAGTCACTTAACCCCGATTGCCTCCCCCACAAAAAAACAAACAACCACCCCCCAAAAAACCAAGTTCATGTACCCCAGGCTAAAAACTCCTAGACTAGGTGGTCTCCAAGGACCATTCAGATTTAAATCTGTGATCCTACAGTTCCTGGCTCACCATTTGCAAAAAAATCAATGCTGGCTGATTACATTCTCTGTGATTCTTCCTTTCAAGCAAGCCGACACTGACACAGGGCCTTATTACTCATGTTTCTGTCTTTGAGCTAGAAGCAAATAATATTCCCCGTAATTGTTCAATACTGGCACTTGGAAGCGGCCTAAGAGGTTACATAAATCCATCGGCCCCTTCTTATGGATGATGAAGGGCACACAGAAGAGAAAGGTCTGGTCCACGTTCCTGAAGCATGTCCGTGGCAGGTCATGGCTCCCAGAACTTTCTCTTGTCCTATCAGTTGGACTTCCTAAATCCACTGGTCCAAGTTTATCCACTGTAACCAAAGACATAGAATATTAAATTTCAAAGCTGAGCTGGACCTTGGAAAATGGGGCACAGAATGTTAGAGCTGAAGGGGCCTGAGAACACTGATGATTGAATGGCATAGATGATGGGAGGGTGGGCAATAAAGGAGGAGGGACCTTAGAGTGTAGAATCTCAGACGTCAGAGATGAGAGGATCCTGAAAAGGTGGAATATACACATTCTGTGTTCTAAGGTCCCTGGAAGAGACTTTACAACAGAGTATCAGAGTTAGGAGGGATCTTAGAACACAGAAAGTCAGAGTTTGAAATATTCTTAGAACACTGTGTCAAAACCAGGAAGGTCCTTGGAACATAAGATATCAGACTAGGGAGGGACTTTATAACATAGAATATGAGAGCTGTGGACCCCTGAGAAAATAAAATGCCAGAGACGGAAGGAACCACAAAATATCAGAGCTTGAATGGCCTTTAGAACACAGAATATGGAATGTCAGAACAGAAAGGGACCTTAGAATATAGAATATCAGAGCTGGAAGGACCCTCAAACATAGATTGTCAGACATGAAAGGCCCAGTAGAACAAAGAATATAGAATATAGATGGCTGGAATTAGAAGGAACCTTAGAACACATTGGCATAGGTAGTCGGGCCTTTAGAACACAGAGTATCATATTTGGGAAGAACCTTAGAACGTAAGATATGGGAAAGCCTTAAAACATAGAATGTCAGAGATGAGGAGCCTTTACGACATAAAATGTCAGAGCTAGGAGGGCCCTGAGTACAAAAAATGTCAAGGCTGGGAGTCCCCTTAGAACATAGAATGTCAAAGCTAGGAGGATCCCTGTAACAGAAAATGTCAGGGCTAGGAGGGTCCTGAGAACTCAGAATGTCAGGGCTAAGAGGGCCCTGAGAACCCAGAATGTCAAGGCTGGGAGGCCCCTTAGAACATAGAATGTCAAAGCTAGGAGGATCCTTATAACAGAAAATGTCAGGGCTGGGAGGGCCCCGAGAACCCAGAATGTCAGGGCTGGGAGGGCCCCAAGAACCCAGAATGTCAGGGCTGGGAGGGCCCCGAGAACCCAGAATGTCAGGG
>NW_020949696.1:1518038-1587612 GCF_900497805.2 Vombatus ursinus
AACCCAGAATGTCAGGGCTGGGAGGGCCCCGAGAACACAGAATGTCACTTCATAGAGACCACCAGTCCACCTCTCTCATCTCCACTTCCTTCTGACATTCAACCTTCTTCCCTTATTACTTGGTTGCCCACATATTCTGCTCTGACTGATCAGGGGTATGGCCCTCCTGCTCTTTCAGTGTCTGTCACCAAATAGGGAGTCTGTGTAAAACACCCTTAAAATAACCTGGCACTGCACGAACTCTCACAGGGTATCCATGCCTGCTAGCTGAATGCCAGGGGCAGCAGGGGGCACTCCCAGCTCCAGTGAGTCACGTTGTCATAGTGGCTTGGAGTGGTATTTACAGTGTTTTAACCTGCAGCAAAAGTCAAGAGTTAAAGGGGGCACTGGGGACTCTTTGGCCCCCTCCTCCATATCCTCCTTCCACCTGCCAGGACAGGTAACTCACCTAGAACTCGGGTCTATAATAGTCAGTACCATGATTAGGCTGAGCTAAGATACAACGTCTGGACTTGAAACTTATTATCAACCAGATAATAACTGGTTAGGACAGCTCTCTCCTGAGCAGAAGGGAAGGGCCTCACGGTTCTAAGTGATCATTACACAGCAAGAGAGGCCCTGAAAGCCTGACATTAGGAACCGGTTCCTTTATGTTCAGTTTCCCTTCTTGTTCTGGGGAGCTGTGAGTGAAGTTTCTCAGAATCCTGGAGGGGAGACTTGGAGATGAGGTCCTTGGCATCTTGCGTGGGTGTGTCTGTGCTAGTGAAGATGACGGGTCCCAACTTGCTGCTTGGTCAGCTGCCAAGTACTGGGGCCCGCTTGAAAATCAGAAGTCTGGAGGCAAGGGGGAGAGAAGCAGATTCCAGGGGAGTTCCACTGACCATGCCCAATGAAGGAGCCATTCCCCGAGGGCCCGCATCAATAACCCCACCATTGGAACTACTTTGGTCGAATATTACAACCCAACCAACATTTATTAAGCACCCACAGTGTGCAGAGCCCAATGCTCAGTTCTGGAGGGAGATAAAGGTTTTGATCAAATGCCAGGTGCTGTATTTGGCAAGAAGGATGAACACACAAAAAACAGTCTCTGCCCTCAAGGAGTTTACAGTAAGTGATAAAAACAACAACAACTTAAACGCATAGTAAATACAAAGTAATTGCGTACTTGCAATTGAGGGAATCATGAAAGACCTTCTGCAGGAAAAGGTTCTTAAGCTCGGCCTCAAAGGAAAGCAGGAATTCTAAGAGGTGACGGTTAGGGTGTGCATCCCCAGTATGAAGAATGGCCAGTGCAAAGGTTAGCAAAGCCAGCTTGACTAGGTCAAGCGCATGAAGGACAAGCCAGTTAAGTCTGAGAAGTAGGCTGATTTTCCCCCACCCCACCACTGGAGGTTATCCCTCTTCATCCTCTGAATTGTTTGTACCTCTCCCACGCTTTTCTCATAGTTTACCTGGCATTGTGGTTATTTTGTGTACTTGCTTTATTCCCTTTACAAGACTGCAAGCTCCTTAGGGGCAGATTTGGGGAGAATTCTTTAAGATCCTGCACAGCGCCTTGAAGGGAACAGGCATTTAGTAAATCTTTACTGAATGAATAAATTAAACAATTTCCCAAAGAAAGGACAGTTGGGAAGAATCTGAGACTCAGGATCTCTACTCAACTGAGGAGCTAAATGAGCTCAGGGGTTCTCAGGGGTTACTGAGCTAAGAACGAGGAGAGACAAAGGGGTCTGGGAAAACCAAGGGGAGAGTTTGGCTAACTCAATCTTAGAGAGCATTAACAGAGGCATTAATAGTGTGCAGAACAAGGAAGGGCACAGTTTGATCATCCTGCCTTGGTTGGGCTCCATCTGGGGTATTGGGTTCAGTTCTAGGCATCCAGTGGATACAACCTGAATGGCGATGGGCCTTGTGTCTGTGCCACATAAGGCCAGATTAAAAGAAATGGGAACCTTTAGCTTGGAGAAGACAGCATTTGAAGGTGTATTAGTTGAGAGAGTATGGAATAGACCTGGAATCATAGCGATAGCTACATGGGATCTCAGAAGTCACTTTGTTTTCCCAAGGAAACTGAGGTCCAGGGAGGTTGTGACTTGAGGAGGATCACACAAGGAATAAATGTCAGAAGGAGAATATGGACTTGGGTCGTCTGCCTCCAAAGATAGTGCTCTTTCCTACTGTACAACATTCTCCTCAGTCCTGGGCCAGAACCAGAATAAATAAGGGAAGCTTCAGAACTAGGCTAGAAGGAAATACATCATAATGATTCCAAAAGTGGCAAGGCTGCCTAAGGTAGTGAACCCTTCATCACTAACACAAAGGATTGGGAAGATCATAGACAATTCCTTTGTTGTTCTTCAGTCGTGTCTGACTCTTCGGGACCCCATTTAGGGTTTTCTTGGCAAAGATCCTGGAGCGGTTTGCCCTTTCCTTCTCTAGCTCATTTTAGAGATGAGGAAACTAAGGCAAATGGGGTTAAGTGACGTGTCCAGGGTCACACACCTAGTAAATGTTTGAGGCCAAATTTGAACTCAGGAAAATGAGTCTTCCCAACTCTAGGCCCGGCACTTTTATCCACTACTCTACTTAACTTCCCTTGAGAAAATTCCTACCCGGGATTAAATTGAACTAAGGTCTTTTCTCATTCCTGGATTTTGCAAAATAAGTTTTGGGCTAAATCCATTATTCAGAACTTAAGTTAACCAGTGAGAATTTATATAGACAGAAAGGGGTGACTCTTGCATCAGCAGAACTAGGGTAGGCCATGTGGAAAAGACCTGCAGATCTTAGTGGCTGTAAACATGAGTCCACAGAATAACATGGCAGCCTTTCGGCTATTCTAAAATACTTTGATCTTAGTATTTGTGTAGCATCCAAAATATGATAGACCCACCATACTCTGCTCAATTGGTACTGTCTAGTTCCGCTTCCACTTTAACAAGTCATTGACAAACTAGAGTGAATCTATAAGCAGGCAATGGTGGTGGGGAGGGGACTGGAGGCTCTGCCTAAAGGGGATGTCTAGCTTGTCGAAGGCTTAAGTGATCGATGTCTTCCAACATCTGAAAGGCTATTTTGAGGAAGATGGAACAGACTCTGTACTTTGCCCCAGAGGGCAGACCCAGTACCAATAGGGGGAAATTACAGAAAGGCAGATTTTGGCTTAATAGACCACATGTCAAGAATGCTCTAGAGGAAGTTTCTGTATTGAGTTTCCAGCTGTAATATCATATAAACTTGGAAGATATCACTTATGGCAGCTTAATTACCCTCCCCAGGAGGAGAAAGATTCAGAACAGTTTATTTTATGGAATGAGTTGTGGCTATTGAGTTGAGACTGGATGAAGACCCCCTGCCAGGGATGCTAAAGAATTGTGGCAATGGGTGGAAGACTGAACTAGTTGACTTTTGAGGTCACTTTCTAATTCTTAGTAACATGATTCTAAGATCTGGAATAAGCAAGCCCCCTATTCTGTCACTTAAAACGTTACAAGTGCTAAGACATGGAAGATGACATGGGCACAGCTTGGCTGAAGATATAAGAAGCAAGTAATACTCTATAGGTTAACACTGCATTTATTCCAATCACCATTCAGGATGGATTCAACCAAGTCATCATTGAGAAAATATGCATATATAAAACCTCATTAACCTATGCTTCTTCTTGCTCATGACACTGGATATGATTTGTTTTTTTTTCATCTTCACCTTTTAAAAGGGAGTGTTGTCTCTCAGATAAAACCTTCTGGTTACCTGTAACATCCCTCCCACCCACTCCCACCCCAAAAAATCTGGCTCTGTTTTTCAAGATAAATTACTGAGATAAAATATACAATCTCTTATTTCTAAAGGAAATAGTTTCTTATTTCTAAGGAAGTGTGGAAAAACTCAATAGGAATGTTTTTTCAATGCATCCCTATACAGCTTCAGTTTGAGGTTTTCCCAGAATAGGAAATAGTGACTGTAAGAGACCCAGGATAGCAAATACAAACAGTACAGATTCCCCTGCCACACACTTTAAAAGGTGCATCCAAAGGACTCAAGCCTGCTCATATTTCAGATGTCTCCAAAGATCCTCCACGCATATTTCAGAGAATCACTTCAAAGTGAAATCCTGGCTGCAATCTCGATACATGAAATATCTCCGCAGAAGTGGAAAGGAGGGGAAAGGAAGGTGAGAATTTTTTCCCCCCAGAAAATGAAATGAATGTGCAAGATGATGTTAGAATTTCAAACCAGTGAAATAGAAAGACATAAATCTTTTATTTCTACCCCCAGAATCTGGAAGTTTAAAAAGTTTTGTGAAGTAACAAGTGTTTCTGTATACTAGATTAACTTCTGAAAGGGACACATGTGTCAGAGAACCAGGAGATAGGAGGTTTGCCAGTGGGACAGCTCTGGTGCCACAAAGAAAGCATACAGTGCAATACCCAAAGCCACCGTCTTTCCTGAGGAGGGAGAGTGAAAATATGCTCCATGGCAGCCTGAGAATGAAGAAATCACATGCTCATCTGCTGAGCATGTAGAAAAGAATTATTAATTTTCAGCTTATGGTTGTTTTATTTTTATTTCAATCACACAAACTAAAGTGGTTTCCCCAAAACAAACACTGGGAGAAGGGAAAACAACTCCAATAATTATTCTGTGAAACAAGTTCCAACCTCTATTTTTAGTTTAAAAAAAAAAAAAAAGAAGAAGAAGCAGCAAGGTTGGGGAACAGACTTAAAGGAAACACCTCCCTGACAGTTTCAGGGCCTGTAACTTTGAAGGAAAAAACCTGCCATGTGTCAGAAATGCCCAAATCTTAAAGCAAACATCACCAGACAGGTGGCAGCACAAGAAAATCTCTCTGGAAATGCCCGAAACACCCTTCAAACAGGAACTAAGACCACCATGTTCAGCTATGCTTAAAAAAAAAAAAAAAGAGTTCAGAATCTTCCAAATGAAATAACATTGGACTTTTCTAAGGAATCAAGTCCCAGGAACCAAGGATGTCAAAAAACTGAAAAGCCCCCTCATATTTCTAACTCTAGAATGGTGGCTAAACAAGTGAGGTGATGACTACTCTAACTTTACCTAAAGAAGAGGATTTCAAAGGATTACAAAAGACACAATTCATGGGATTCTTTCCTAACACCTGCCCAGCCCCCAACTTTCTTTTTTTTAAAAACAGATTAATCAACTGAAAATTAGAAATAGGACACCACATCACAAGGCCAAGTACAAGGCAGCAGCAAACGGGTCTTCCAGTCAAAGTCTCTGGCAAGGCCTGGCCACGGCCACACCTTCACTGCTTCCCAGCCTGCCGGCCCGGCTTTTTCTCCTGCTGTCCTCTTCCGCTGCCAGGAATCCCCCCTCGGCCTCGACCTCCAAACACACCTGTGGGAGCACAAAGATCCTAAGAACCAAAGTCAGCTGGCAGTTTCTCTTCGTACTGTTCTGTAGCTGGCTGTGTTTTCCCGGAACACAAGGTACTCAGCACCCCTGGGTACACAGCTACATTCAAGCCCACATGCAGAAAAGGCTGCTGCCAAGGCAGCCGGACAGATTCAGCCCACATTCCTGCTGGGAAGTCTTGACCTGTTCAGGCACATTCACCTTGGTCGGATTATTTTAGCTGCCCCGTGAGAAGCAGAGGAAGAAGAGTCTGCTTGTTAATCACAAAAGGGCTGGAGGAAGCAGCTCTCACAGAATGTCACAATTAGACCTCTACTGATTGCCGACTGGAAACTCAATTTGGTCCGAGTTTCGTGGACTTCTTATTGCCCTCATCCCCACAAATCAGAAAAAGACTCCAGCAACTCACAAAGTCATGTTTTCTGAAAGTGATGGAATACTGAACATGGGATATTATGCACAACAGGCATTTAATCTATAGCTGGTGAATGAATGACAACTGGATTTCTCTTTTTCGAATGCCTATAGTAGAGCAGTGTGTCCAGAGAGTTCATGGTCCATGATTACTGTCTGATGGGGTGGCCATGGGAGAGCTCGGTACGAGACTGAATGCTGGAGCTCAACACCCCAGAAGCTTAAGAGTTTCAAAGGATGGTTGTTCCACCCTTCTGGGGCAGACCCTCCTAGCTAGCAGACTGGGTAAGCAGGAAAGGTGAGACTAGCTTAGCCTTTGTCCAGGCATTTAGTTAGCTATAAAACGGTAAAGATTCTTGACATGCTTTCCTGATAGCCCATAATACTGTCCAAGGGAATTCAATAATCGAATTAATTCATAGTATTATGGTGAGAGAAATAAACCCCTGGAGTAGGGGAGTAGGGGCGCAAGGGCGAGGGAAGTAACATAATAGAACTTTGCTAAGGAAGCTGTAAATATTAGACTAGGAGGTGGCACATCGCAGGCCTAGCTCTTCTCATCACGTGGCCTCACCACGACACAAAGAAGATTTAAACTTAATCTCAGGAAGAATGTCCTAACAATGAGAGCTGTCAGAAAATGGAGTGGGCTGATACACGAGCTGATGAGCTCCCCAATACTGGAGGGGTTGAAGCAGAGCCTAGATCCCTCATTGGGGATATTGTAAGAGAGGAGTAGTCCCTCTCATCTGGTTTTCTGTATCCTAATGTCTCTCCCTGCTCTAAAGTTTTAGGTTCTAAATTCCCTCCCAGCTCTGATACTCTTTATTCTAAATCTCTTTCCCCTCTGACATTCTATGTTCTAAGGTCTCTCCCAGTTCTGACATTCTGTGTTTTCAGCCTGGGCTTCAGTCAATAACTTTTGTTCTCAGTTTATTTACAAGTAAATCCTGACAGGGCTTTTTGGAAGAGCAAAGTTCCCCCAAAACTCCCCAGAGCCAGAGCCTTCCTTACAAATGGCTTTCTGGACTAGGCAGAAACTCAGACCCCTTTAGAAACAGGCAGTACGTGGGCTCTACTGACTAAAATGATAGCCTCAGGTGAGGATGTCAGTGCAGAGTTAGAAGGTGGAGAACACTACATTCACTGCTGCTACCCTCTTTTCTAAAGGCTCCAGAGCTCAAGGTTAACTTTGAATAAGAGCCCAACTTTACTGCCCAATGTGAAATTAATGGTCATCGCTGAACTCACCTCGGCCAGCTCCACCTGCACCACGCCCCTTCTGCTGCTTCTGCTGCTGCACGCCACCTCGGCCCCTGCCCTTGGACACCACCTCTTCTTTTACCATGTCAATAATCTCATCAGGAATCCGCAAGTATTTAATGGTGCTGCCTCGGATGTAACACTCAGGCATTCGCCAGAACTTATCACCATCCTGGGGAGGAAATATCAATGTTTTCAGGCTGGAGGGCAGCAAGAGCCAGGGATCTCCCTGTCTGCCACAGAGCAGCTGCTCCCTCCCTCCATCCCTCCTTCCTCTGCAGGCTCAGGGAGGGTCTCTGATTTTATTTATTTATTTGGGGGGGGTGCTATTCACATCAAAAACAACATGCAGAAATCTAGGGAGCAGATCCCATGACCTATGAACTCTGAGTCCAAGCTGTTCTTTTCTCTTTTACCTCCTCAAAAGCCCTTTCCTTTCTACTTGGCCACCCCAAAGCCCTTCCAGGAGGCATTTCCCAAACACTGCAGCCCACAATCATCTCTTTTGTCAGGAGGGCTGGAGAGCACCTTGCCCAACCCTCTCATTTTACAGGTGGAGAAACTGAGGCCCAAAGAAGGTAAGGGCTATTTTTCTCATCTGCAAAATGAGAAGTCCAGACCCAATGATCTCCTAAGATTCTGCGACTCCATTACTCCCCTTCCAACCCAAAGTTCCTTCCCCTCCTTGGGAGGCGTTCCACCCAATCTAACACATCATCACGAAGCACTCTGTACTGTTCTCTCGTCATTTTACTTGTCTTGTTTCCTCCCCCTCCTCCCCCAAGTCTGAGAGCCCCTTGAAGGCAGCGATTACATCTAATCTTTCTTTTTTCTCCCTGCAGTACTTAGGACAGTGTTAGTCACATAACCGACAACCCAGTAAATACAAGATAAACGAAATTAAAAATGCCCAAGACCAAGCAGCAGTGTGAGGCCAGGAATCAGGGTTCTGACTCTAGTCCTGGTCCTGCATTCTGACCCTATCTAGCTTAGGGAGGGTTTTGGACATCACCCCTTCGGCGCCCAGAATCTGTGTTCTAAGGTTAAAAGTTTTGCCAACTCTGACATTATGAATTCTAATAACAGTTCTAAATTGCTCTAAGATTTGCTAGGCATTTCATATATATTATCTCATTTGATCCTCCCAACTATGAAACTGGCTCTAAAGGTATCATTATTCTCATTGGAGACTAAGAGGAGAAGCATCTTTGGGTCACGTGGCCGGCCACTAAGTATCAGAGCCAGGATTCAAACCATGGTCTCCTGTTACTCTCAGTAGAAAACTATTTCACTAGAGAGTTTATTTAAACTGGTCAAAGAATTTTAACCTCTGCTTTCTTCTGCCCTTTACAGAGGCAGCTGGGTGGCGCAGCAGATGGAGCTCTGGACTTGGAGTCAGGAAGACGTGACTTTAAATCCAGCTTCAGAGATTTAACTAGCTGTGGGACCCTGGAAAAATCACTTAACCTCTCTTAGCTTCAGTTTCCTCAACTGTAAAACTGAAAATAATAATAGCACCTACCTTAAAGAGCTGTTCTGACAATATTTGTAAAACGCTCTGCAAACCTTAAAACACTATATGAATGAATATTGTTACTATTACCACTACTACTATTACCTGCACTTTGCCCCTTTCCCTTTCTAATCTGAAATTCAATTAATCAGAAATGTATTCTGGACCTTCCATGTTGTCAGGGCCTCCCCAGCTCTGATATTCCATGTTCTGGGGCCCTTTCAGCTCTACATCTCCCAATTATTTGGCTACAGCTTGGACAAAGGAAAACGGCCCAGTTCAGCTGGAAGAGGTGTCAGCTCTAATCTGGCTTCAGTTACTAACTCACTGTACAGTGAGGGGAAAGTCATCTCCCTTCCTGGGCTTCCATTTCCCCATCTGTAAAGTGATGGGATTGGGACTAGATGATTTCTAAGCTTTAAAGTTCTGTTTGTTAAGTGTAGAAGATATTTCAATGAACTCCAAAACCAATCTAAGAGAGAATTTGAGCACTACAGATGAAACCTCTGGCATCTTCATGAACCTATGCTAGATGGATAGAAGTAATGCCTATTTTTGGCACTGCCATTAGGAGGGAGCTTCTCATTTTCTACAGAGACACAGGACGGGGAGAAATCTTGCTAAATTTAAGTCAACTTTCCCAAAAGAGTGTTTGGTTTTGGACCATCCTGGGTGGCATTTAGCTTAGCGTACAAGGAAGGTTGTCTTGTCTCTGTACTTCCTTCTTTCAGTTCTCTGCTAAGGAATAAACAAACTAATCTTCTCTTTGGTGCCAGCAAAGTGTGTTCGACTTCCAATGCTGTTCTTTGCACCATCTAGTGGCCATTGCTGGGCTTTGTTCAATAACTGTTACCCCTCCCTCATCTCCAGCTGGTATTTTCCAACTCCATTAAAAAACAAACAGCATTAGAACTGAGACGGACTTTGGAGATGACCCAGTCCAGGGTTTCTTAACCTGCAGCCTGTGAACTATAAAAATTTTTTTGATAACCGTACTTCACTATACTTGGTTTCCTCTGTAATCCTACATATTTTTATACATTTAAAAGCATTATTCTGAGCAGGGATCCACGAGCTTCCCCAGATTGCCAAAGGGGTACATGACACAAAAAGATATCAAACCCTGACCTTGGCCAAGAGCTTCCTTTTACAGATAAGGAAACTAGCAGCCCACAGCAGGGAAGCAATCTGCCTGAGGTCACACAGGGAGTCTAGCAGAGCTACTAGGATTTAGGTCTTTTGAGAGACTTTGGATTACAAAAATCAAAGTTAAAAAAAAAAACCAACTAAACTTAAACTACAACCAGCTGGTACCAGCATCTCAGTGTCAAAGTAGTTCACAGAAGGCAGGATCTGGAGTCATGAAGACCTGAGTTCAAATTCAGTCTCAGACACATCTTAGCCATGTGACCCTAGACAAGTCACTTCACCTCTGTCTGCCTCAGTTTGCTGTAAAATGGAGGCAATAACAGCTCCCACCTCAAAGGATTGTTGTGAGGATTAAATGAGATATGTGTAAAATGCTTAGCACAGTGCCTGGTATCAAAGAGGTATTATATAAATGCTTATTGCCTTCTTTCCCCTTCAATTCTACTATCCCATGATCCTTCCAAAGTTAAACTCCTCTTCATTGAAACTAACAAGTCAAAATGTCCCTTAGAGGCAGTCTTGATGAGTGAGGGCGAAAAAAATATTAATATCAGCAAGTCACAATATGGGGATGGTAGCAGGGAAGAAAGATGAAGGAAGATGGAATGTCCTTTAAAATCAACGGTCTCCTCTGTCTGTCGCAAAATGCACCCAGCTTTGAAGGTAGAAGCCCAGCGCTCACAGTGGTGCCCTGCCAACATCCGTCACTTTCCTAAGTCTCAGTTTCCTCCTTTGTAAAATCAAGATAGCAATCCACTATCAACCTCACAGGGGGGCTTAGGAAGACAGTGTTTTGAAAACCATAAAGCATTTTAGAAATCCTAGTTCTCATTATTAACAGCAGCAGCAGTAATAAGAGCAAGTGATGCTGTCCAGTGCCCCAGTATGTGTGCATACACAGGTGAACAAAATATATTTGCCAACTAAAGTTTCCTAGAAAAAAAGCCACTGTGAGGAAGGATAGGAACAGGCAGTTTTCAAAGGAAGAAGTCCAAGTGAAAAAATGCTCCAAATCACTATCAATTAGAGAAATGCAAACTAAAGCAACTCTGAGGTTCCAATTCACACCCATCAGACTGACAAAGATGGCAAAAAAAAAAGGAAAATGATAAATGTTGGAGGGGTTGCAAGAAAACAGGTACTGGACACTAATGCACTGTTGGCACAGCTGGGAACTGGTCCAACCATTCTGGAAAGCAATTTAGAACTATTCCCCCACAGTCACTAAACTGTGCCTACCCTTTGACCCAGTGACACCATAACTAGGCCTGCCCCAAAGAGACCAAAGAAAGAGGAAAAGGACCCAGAGGTTTAAACATATTATTTGTAGCAGCAAAGGACCAAGATGAAGGGAGTGCCCACCAACTGAGGGACAGCTCAACAAACTATAGTATATAAATGTAACAGAATACTATTGTGTTTTAAGAAATTACCAACAGCACCAACGATGAACCCTACTAGCAATTACTGACAGAGGTATTGGGATTCAAGATGCAGACTAAGACACACATTTTACAAGGCCAATGAGGAAATCGTGCATTTTTGCTTAAAAAAGTTTCATTTTTCTTTTCTTCTTGTTGGGGTAGGGTAGGATAGAAGGGAGAAAATAAATTTTTGTTAGTTGTGTTTTTGGGGTTAAAGAAAATATGGTCCAGTAGAAACAACACTGGCCTTGCAGACGGAGGACCTGGGCTTGAATTGCATCTTAGCATTCCAGTTCAAGAGCACAAGCTCCCTGAGAGCAAGGCCTGCTTTACTTCTGTCTTTGTATCCCACTTCCTAGCACAGTTCCTTGAACATTCAGGGTACTTACGAAATGACTGCTCCCTCTGTGACTCTCCCTTTCTGTGTCTGTTTCCAGATTTGTAAAATAAAGAGGTTGGCCCAGATGACCTCTAAGGTCCCTTCCTGATTAAAATCCAGTGAGTTCCTATGAAATCGGCTGGGGCACAGGCTACCAGACAACGTACTCTGCAAAGGCACACTTACCCTGGATGTACAGATGACCTCTCTCAAATTGATGTTCATCCAGTTATCACAGCTCACAAGGTGCCCATTGTAGGTTTCACCATTTTTTAGTTCTACCAACTAGAAAAACAATAAAATTCAATCCATACATTAGCTAATCTTACCAAGTATTTACTTTATGTCTATTATATGCTAAGAACATTATTTCTGCCTTCAAGAAATTAAATTGAGCAACTATATAGAAAAACTCTAAAATAGCACATAATTAAGCGTTAATGATTCTAAGTTCTGTTTCATAGGAGAGGAAGGGGGAGGAGTCAATGAGAATTGGAATACTCATGAAAGAGGCAGGCTTAAACCTGGGCCATTTTTTAAGAAAATGGCTCTAAACCCACATAAATCATCAGCATTCCTATATATAACCAACAAAACTCTGCAAGAAGAGATAATAAGAGATATCCCATTTAAAATCATTCTAATCAGTATAAAATACCTGGGAATACACCTGACAAAACAAACACAGGAAGTATATGAACAAAATTATAAAAAATTTTTATACAAATAAAATTAGATTTAAATAACTGGAGGAATATTCCATGGATAGGTAGGGTCAATATAATAAAAATGACAATTTTACCTAAACTAATTTATACATTCAATGCCATCCCAATTAAAATACCAAAAAACTATTTTAACCGAGTTAGAAAATACAACAAAATTTATTTGGAAGAACAAAAGGTCAAGAACATCAAATGAATGAATGAAAAAAATGTAAAAGGAGATTTAGCAGTACCAGATCTTAAACTATATTATAAGGCGGTAATTATCAAAACTATCTGGTACTGACTAAGGAATAAAAAGGTAGATCAGTGGAATAGACATACAACCTACAGCAGTAAATCTCTATAGTAACCTTGTGTTTGGCACGGGTAAAGACTTAAGTTTTGGGGATAAGAATTCATTATTTGGTAAAAATTGTTGGGAAAGCTGGAAAGCAGTCTGGCAGAAACTGAGGTTAGACCAAGATCTTACACCATTTACCAAGATAAGGTCAAGATGGACACATAACCTAGATATAAAGGGAAATGTCACAAGAAAATCTGAAGAACATGAAACATATTACTTATAAGACTTATGGATACACAAACAATTAATGAATAAATGAGATAGAGAGCATTGTGAGGTGTAAAATGGAGAATTTCAGTTACATTAAATTAAAAAGGATTTGTATAAGTAAAACCAATGTAGCCAAGATCAGAAGGAAAGCAGAAAATTGGGGGGAAAAAAAACTATATAGACAGTTTCTCAGATAAAGGTCTCATACATCAAATATATAAAAACTTTAAAAAATCCGTAAGAATATAAGTCATTCTCCAATTGAAAAATGGTCAAAAGATATGAACAGGTAATTTTCTGATGAAGAAATCAAAACAATTTAGAGTCACATGAAAAAATGCTCTAAATCATTGTTGATCAGAGAAATGCAAATTAAAACAACCTTGAGATAACATTTTACACCTATCAGATTGGCTAAAATGATAGAAGAGGAAAACGACAAATGTTGGAGGAGATGTGGAAAAATTGGAATACTAATTCACTACTGGTAGAACTGTGAACTGGCCAACCATTTTGGAGTAATTTAGAATTATGCCCAAAGAGTTATAAAACTGCCTATACCCTTTGACCCAGCAATACCACAATTAGGTCTGTTTCCCAAGATGTTTAAGGAAAACAACCCATATGTTCTAAAATATTTATAGCAGCTCTCTTTGTGGTGACAAAGAACTGGAAACTGTGAGCATGTCCATCAATTGGGGAATGGCCAACCAAGCTGTGATCGTGATGGAATACTACTATGCCACGAGGAATGATGAGCTCGATGATTTTAGAAAAACACAGAAAGACTTGCATGAAATAATGAACAGCAAAATGAGCAGAACCAAGAGAACGCTGTATACAGTAACAGCAATATGGTTTTAAGAACAACTTCCAGGGACCAAGTCATTTTGACTATAGAACAACCAAAGTAACTATGAAGGAAGATGCTATCTGCACCCAGAGGAAAAAATGATAAAAAGAAGTATGTGTAGTATGGATTTACATATATATGCATATTTGTGTCTAATGGTAGCCATTTTTAGGGTAGGGAGTGGTGGAGGGAGGGGGGAAAAAGAAAGTTACAGGATAACTTTATTATATATTTAAAAGTAAAAGCAAGTTGTACATAACAGATTTGCAGTTTCATGGACAATCCTCTTCTATTCTACTTTTGTTATGGAGATGCTTGTTTTATTTCTTAAGTTCAGAATAAAAATACAAAAAGATACAAAAAAAGAAAAAGGCTCAGATTTTAACATCAGGGGATGGGAAAAAGGATAGTTCACATAAGGGCACTCAATATTAATGAGGCACAGACGTGGCAATGCACATACCTAATTCCTGGGACAATGAAGAAACTGACCTAACTGGGTAGAAGGTATGATTTGGTTACCAGTTAAATAAGATCAGAAGGAGGAAGCATGAGGCTTCTTTCTGGAGGGACTTAGAAGCCAGATAGCTTTGTTTTAATTGTGTAGGAAACAAGGAAGCACTAAAGATTTTGGGACATATGGTTGGAAGATTAATTTGACATTGGTGCGCAGGAGAGATTGGAAAAGGGAGACACTGGAGGTAAGAAGGTTTGCTTGTATCATATCCAGGAGAGAAGCAACCAGGCATACTGGCAAGAACAGCCCATTTATAGTCTGAGGAACTAGGTTCAAATCCTGGCTTTGTATCTTAATACCTGTGTGATCTGAGCCAAGCCAATTCCACAAACATTTGTTATTCTATATATGTGCTAGGAGAGGGGAAGGCATAGAACTGGATATGAAGGTGATGTCAAAACAAAAGATCTCAAGATTTACACTTTTAGGAAAAGAAAACATGGATATTTTGCTAGATTAAGAATAAAAACAGAAAGATTTCCCACATGTAGGGTTTAAGTTCCCCTTACTCTTCATATTTGCCTCCTGGTGTCTGAGATTCAAGGTTATCAAGTGGCCGCCACATTGCCTACTCACCATGGGGTGATTCTGGGCTGTCTTCAATAAGGATAAGGGCAGCTAAGAAAGCAAACAAAAGACAATTGAGAATTCCATCAGATAAAGCACAAGCCTGTCTTTCTTCCAATAGAAATCATAGTTCCTAAAAGGTTAGAGGCTTGGACCCTTAAAGGTCACCAAGTTCTTTCCCTCCATTTTCCAGGTGACACAAGGTTTTTAAATTAGATAGTGGAGATACAGGCAGTGATCCTGGATTCAAACAATGAGTTTTCACCTGGACACCAATCTGCCCACTTTCACAATGCTACACACTTGTATTTGTATCTGTATGACACAGAAGCCAATACCAATAAAGCTCCCTTATTGCTGTAGTTCAGGAGGCTAGGAATTTAAATGTGCTTTGCTTTCCTTTCCTCAGACACCACAAAGCTGAGAACCTTCTTCCTCTTCCTAAAAGTCCCAGGATACCTGCCCAAAGCAGCCAATCCCTACATGGACCTTGCCATCAAGGGAGTGTTACCTTTTCCCACATTCAAGATTTTACACCTCTTTGCACTATGGATTTTATTTTTCACCCAAGTTACTGAGTAGTGTAAACAGCATTGAAATAGGAGCCATCAGTCTGGGCCTGGCAGCTTTTTTAATGTGTGGCTCTGGGCAACCAGCTTCACTTTCTTCCTCTGTAAGATTAGAAGGCTGGAGATGATCTCTAAGAGCCTTTTCAGTTCTGACAATCTCTGGTCCAAAGCTATCCTTGGGGATGTCTGAGAAGGAAGTCCATGGACTTTCTAATTTTAGTATGTTACTAGAACAAGCATCTGAGGGTTTTCTGAAGAAAAGGAAAAAGAGTTCTGGGGAACCCCCTCCAAAGGATCATCCATTGATGAGCGTGGGCCACTGTTCAACAGGAAAATGGGCCAAAGTCCACTTCCCCAGTTGGTTTCCTGTATGAGTTCTAGGAAGGCCAAGTGTACATGTTTGCTGCTATATAACTCAAGGGAAGCCCAGCACAGGAAGAACAGAGAAATAAGGGGAGATAGAACTTACAGAAGTTCAAACGGGAGGGAGTAAAGAAGCCCTACTCTTTTTTTTTTAAATCAAAGAATTGCTTGATAATGCAAGTTCCTGAACCCTACCTTCCTTCCCCAACCCAGGGTGGAAGGAGGAAGAGACTGGGCTGGGTGAGAGAGGGAAGTAAAACTGTTGGGGAGAGATGAAAGACAGGGAAAGAGAAGAGATAAAAATAGTGGTGGTAAGAAGACATGAAGTAGTAGTGGGAAGGGAGAGAAAAGGGAGAAGTTGGAGAGGAGAATAAGGGGAATGGGAAATGAAGGAAGAAATAATGAGTAGAAATGAAAAAGGAATGGAGGCAGGATGAGGAGGATGAAAAAGAAAATGAAGGTATGAAAATGAGAGTTAAGACGACAGGGGAAGCAGGAGGGCTAAGAAGAACAGTTGAAGAGAAAGAAAGATTATAGGATCTAAGGAATATCAGAGGCAATCTAACCTAACCCATCATTTTACAGAAAAAGAAACTGGGGCTCAGATGGTTAAGTGACTTGCCCAGGTCACATAAGTAGTTCATGAGGGGATGAGGAAAATGGGGCAAGGGGAACAATGAAGAGAAATGACGAGATTATGAGTAGGGGTAAGATTTAGACAAATAAGGGGTCGGGGGAGATGAGGATGTGAGATGAAGATGAGAAAGGGAAAAGAGAATGAAGAGGAGAGAAAGAGATAGCATGGGGGGGTGGACTGGGGAGATGGGGATGAATAGAATGAGGAGGTATGAGAGAGAATGAGGGAAAACAGATAAGGGGAGGATGAAGGGGAAGAGGAGGAGAATGAAAGGAGGGATGAGGGAAGATGAAGAAGAAAGAAGAGGGGGATCAGTCAGTCCAGAAACATTTACCAAGTGTCCACTATGTGCCAGGCACTGTACCAAGTGCTGGGGATAGAAAAAAAGGCAAAAGCCCACACCCTCAAGGATCTCACAAAGTAATGGGGGAGATGATGAATAAATATGTACAAAAATACTATATACAAGATAAATAGGAAATAATTAACAGAAAGAAGGCACTAAAATTAAGAGGAATTGGGAAAGACATCCTGCAGAAGATGGGATTAAAAAAAAATAAAGAAGATGGGATTTTAGTTGGGACTTAAAGGAAGTCATCAGAGATGAAGAGGGAGAGACATCGAGAGAAAATGCTGGGACCTAAAAGATGGAGTGTCTTGTGCTAAGGACAGTAAGGATGCCAGTGTCATCGGAATGAAGAATACACAGCAGGGAGTAAGGTATAAGGAGGCAGGAAAGACAAAAGGAGGCTAGGTGATTAAAGGCTTTGAATGCCAGGCAGAGAATTTTGGAGATGATAGGAAGCCACTGGAGTTTACTGAGTACGGGGATAAAGAGGAATGAGAAGGATGAGGAAATGGGATATGGGGGAAAATGAGTAGAGGAAGATTAGGAGGAGAGAGATGAAGGAAAGGATGAAACAGCAGATGAAGAGGGGGATGAGAAGGAATGGGAGAAAGAGGGAGATGAGGAAAAGGGAATGAGGAGAACGGGGTGAGGAGAAGGGATATGAGGAGGGGAAAGAGAATGGAGAGGAAAAAGAGGGGGATGAGGACAGATGAAAGGAATAAGAAGACACATGAGAAAGGGGATGAAGAGAAGAATGAAGGAATGAGGAGGGGATGGAGATGAGTTGGGGTAGGAGGAGGAAGAGGAGGGCGAGTAAAAAGAGGAAAAGGGATATGAGGAGAGAGATGGAGGGATGAGGAGGGGATGGAGAGGAGGGGGATGAGAAGGGGATGATGGAGAGGATGAGTCGAGGGAGGAGTAAGAAGAAGAGGACGAAAAGGAGGCTAAGGAGTCTCGCCGAGCCCCGGCCCACGTGAGATCCCCTCCACCCCCCACCCCCTGTCTCGGGGCTCACAGAGGACCAGCGCCCTCCCGGCCCTCCCCGTGCCAGCGCCGGGGACCGAGTCTCAGAGTGGTCCCCACCGCCCCGTGCCGACCCCCTCAGTCTCCCCTCACCATGGTGCCGGCCGCGCCGGGGCGGGGACAGAGCCGGGACTGCTCCCGCCACTTCCGCCGCCGCCGCCGCCGTAGCTCAAGGGACTCAGAATTCCCTCCAGGCCGCCCCTCACGGAACAAGGCGGGCTGACGTCGCCGCCAGCCAATCACTACCAGACCTCGCGGCACATTGACCAATCCCGAACGGCAGAGGAGGCGGGGAAAAGAGGCCGAGGGCGCCGAGAGGTGGAAAGTGACCTCGCGACCCGGGCGCGCAACTGCCGTAAAGCAGTCCTCTGTCGGGTGCCGAAAAGAAGCGCGTGGCCCGCAGCATTGTGGGTAACGGCCACTGCCAGTGCGCGCCGTAGTTTCCCGAGAGGAAGCTGGGAGGCGAGGATTGTTTGTCAGGCGCCCTCGGTGTCTAGGACTTGTGACATGGGCTGAGGGCCTAGGCTGCCGAGCCCGTCTTAGGAGGGCCGTGGAGTAGTCGGAGCCGAGAGAGGAGAAGACAGACCCTCCACCCCACATTCTCTGAGGGGGCAGCTCAGCCTGCTCTTTGACCTCAACATCCCGTCTTAACAGGGGCAGCAGGGAGAGGAAGAGCTCCGGGTCAGCAGCCTGGCTTCCAGCCTTGACTCTCCACCCTCAAGTCACTTACCCAATCAGAACCTCAGTTTCCCCATCTGTAGCATGGAATCCATAAGCCTCCCACCCCGACCCTCAGGGTTTTTGTGAGGGAAGTGCTCGGTAAAAGCCTTAGAGACACTCTAGAAGTGGGATCTGCAGGTTCCAAATGAGCCCCAGACCCTAGGCCGAGTGGAGAGAGGGATAGTGTGTACCAAGCAAGGCAGGTGACGATCCTGGAGACCCCAGGAGGAGCTGGAAGAACTGGAGATGGTTTTAGCCTGGAGAAGAGAAGATTTGGCAGGGCTGAGGGGACGGCTGTCTTCTAGCATTTCAGGAGGTGTCACTCAAATTAGACTTGTTCTGTTCGTCCCCTGGGGGCAGAACTAGAAGCAGTGGGTGGAAGTGGCAGAGGCTCTGATTGCAGCTCAGCATGAAGGAATTCCCAGTAATCATAGCAGTCTTTACAGCCTGGAAGGCTGGGAGATGCATGTCACTGGAAGCCTTCATTCAGAGATGCTGGAGAGGGAATTCCTGCTTCGGGTAGGGGTTGAACTAGATAGAGAGATGTTCTCTGAGCACCTTTCCAGGTCTGAGAGTCTAGGATTTCTGGAGTTATTTTTAAAAACTACTTTTTAAAAAAAAAAAATTTAAGGCAATTGGGGTTAAGTGACTTGCCCAAGGTCAAACAGCTAGTAAGTGTCAAGTGTCTGGTCTGAGGCCGGGTTTGAACTCAGGTCCTCCTGACTGCTTTTGAGTGAGGTTCAAACCAGAAGATTTTGTGAAGTGCTTTGCAAACCCATAAAACACTAGTAATTGTCAGGTTGTTTTTGTTTGTTTTTTTTTTTTAACTGGTATCCCACCTTTTTCTGTGTAGAGTGCTGTGTTGGACGCTGGGGGAGAGGCTTGTTTTTGAAGTTAGAAGGGTTGTTATGGATCCCTTTTCAGATGAGGAAACTGAGAATTTGTACACCATTCACAAACAAGCAACATATGCCCTCTAGGGTCCAGTTTTTTAAAAGATTTTGAATTTCCTTAATGGTTTGGTATATAATATAGGTACACTTTTCCTCCAAAAAGTTCAAGGAATAAAGTAAACATAATTCTTAGAGATTCGCCAACTTTGCTTTCATCTCATGTTCTCTCAAGGAAAAACTGATTGTCTTTTTTCCAAAGGAAAACTCTGTTCATTCTGTTCCCTTTGCCTAATATATCTGTCTCCATCTATATCTGTTGAAATCCTACATCATTTAAGGTCCAGCTCAGATGCCACCTCCGTGCATCTTCCATGATACTTGCTTTTGATCGTGCCCCGTTAGATTTGGCATTACATTTGGCTTGCATCTCATGCATCTTACGTATCATGTTATATCGTGGTTATTTGCACATATGTTAGACTAGATTATGAACATCAGGAGGCAGGACCATGTCTTATTAGTGGGTGCTTGATGTTTGTTGAAGTGGAAGCCTTTTAACATGTGCAAAAATTCCATCCCTTCATTGTTCAGATGAGGAACAGAGAGGCCAAGTGACTTGCTGGCAATGAAAACATGGTCCCTAGGTCTAACACTAATGTTCGGAAGCGGAAAGACCACTTAATTTAGAATCAGTACCTAAGTTTTGATCCCAGCTCTGCTTCCTAATAGCTGTGGAGCAAATCAGAGTTTCTTTGTGTGTGTGTGTGTGTGTGTGCTTTATTTTCTTTATCTGTAAAATGAGCAAGTGTGACTAGATAATTTCCTTTTCAATGCTCAGTGCTTTGTCTAGTGTCCAAATAACTGTAACTGTGTGATAAATGCATGAGAAAAGTGCATAATTCTATGTAATAGCTGAGGGGGAAAATTTAACTACTGAAGAGATTATGGATGACTTGATAGAAGATGCAGCTTTTGGATTGAGCTTTAAAGATGGGTTGGAATTGTGAGGAGGAATGGGGAAGAGGATACTTCAGATATGGGGAACAGAATAACATGAGCACACAGAAAAATGCTGAGCAAATGATGTGGGGTCCAGGGAGGAGTAGATCAGGAGTACTTCAGTTTGGCAGAAACACAAGATAGTATGAGCTAGGGCTGAAAAGGCAGGGTGCCACCAAATTGTGAAGGCCCTCAAAACAATTTGGACTTTAATTGTACCATAAACCTAGGACAAGAAGGTCCAGAGTCCACTTGCAAGATAGTCCTCGTGGGGAAAATGTATTATTAGAACTCCCCAGTATTCTAAGAATGACTCCTCACTTCCATGCATACAGTTCACAATATTGCAGAGAAAAAATATTAAAGAAAACAACATACACCTTTAAGTGAGCAACCATTAAGGTCCACGATGTATATTAAACCCCCAGAATCATTTACCCATAGAACCACTGTAGCCTATAGCCCACCCCAAGTTCTGCACTCATCTGCTCTTCTGATGGTTGAGAGGAGAACTGAAGGGAGGTCCTGTACGTGAATTTTCTCCGGCAGGATGAGGACAATTTGGTTCTATGGCTTTTCAGTGCCATCTCCCCTATACAAGATGACAAAACTGCTAACATCCTTTCCCTCAGAGGCTACTATTGCCCTTTCTACAACTGTTTTTTCTACCCAGGTCCATCAGTTAGCAACACTAAACAGTTATTGAGTCATTCAAGTAATGGAAAGAAAGGGGTAAAGACATCAGTATCCACTATGGGTGATATTAAAGGATTTTGAGCACAGGAGTGACCATATGTGGAAGATTAATCTGATATTAGGAAAGGATGGATTGGACTGAGAGCTTTTTTTTAATTTAGAAGATCAGGCAAAAGCAAAACAAGACAAAACAGTAAAACAACCAAAGAAAACAAGGTGTTCTAAAGATTAGATTTTAATACTGGCATACAGAAATAGAATTTCCTAGTGACCCTATGCTATCTCTCTTACTGTGCTTTCATCACCTAGTCCCAGTGTCTCCCTTTCTTTCCCCAACTTCTCTCGGGCCCCATTTTCTTCCTCTATTTGTGGGACCTCAGTCTTCAGGTGCCTTGGTTGTCTTACCTTTTCTCTATGTTAGGGATAAAGTTCCCCACAAAAGGTACTCTACAGTTAACTATTTCTGAAACTGCCCTACAGAGAATTTGTACACCATTCACACACAAGCAACATATGCCCTCTAGCGTCCAGTTTTTTAAAAGCTTTTGAATTTCCTTAATGGTTTGATATTTAATATAGGTACACTTTTCCTCCAAAAAGTTCAAGGAATAGAGTAAACATAATTCTTAGGGATTCACCAACTTTACTTTCATCTCACGTTCTCTCAAGGAAAAACTGATTGTCTTTTTTCCAAAGGAAAACTCTATTCATTCTGTTCCCTTTGCCTAATATATCTGTCTCCATCTATATCTGTTGAAATCCTACATCGTTTAAAGTCCAGCTCAGATGCCACCTCCATGCTTTTGATCGTGCCCCGTTAGATTTAGCATTACATTTGGCTTGCATCTCATGCATCTTACGTATCATGTTATATCGTGGTTATTTGCACATATGTTAGACTAGATTATGAACATCAGGAGGCAGGACCATGTCTTATTAGTGGGTGCTTGATGTTTGTTGAAGTGGAAACCTTTTAACGTGTATGCAAAAATTCCATCCCTTCATTGTTTGGATGGAGAAAAATGGCAAATTAATTCACTGAACAAAATACTGTGTGCAAGGCTAAGTAATCTCTATTTAAATATGAACAAGATCCAGTCTCTGTCTTCAGGGAGTTTACAATCTACTTGAGAATATATCATTTATATACTTAAAGATAGAACTAACAAAATATAAAACAGTGCCAATCTGCCAATATGTTGATTTTCTTCAAGACTCAGCTTTCAAGAACCCTTTTCTACATGAAGCCTTTCCAGGTCCCCACAACTGCTAGAGCGCTCTTCCCCAAATCACTTTGTATATATTTTGTGTATGCTATATATACAAGTTGTCTTACCTATCTGAGTGTAAATTTGTTGAGGGCTGGAATGATTTCACTTTTGTCTGTGCCATGCCTGGCACATACTAAGGGCTTAATGAATGGCTGTTAATTGCTGCAAATAATAGTGTTATAGGAGTTCATAGGAGGAAGAAATCTATCTGGAATAGCTCAATAACAATATCCTACATTTATATAGCAGATATTATTTGTTTATTCTTTCATTTGACTTTTATCCTTTTCCCAATCCTCCTTCTCTTTGGCCTTTCTGCTACTTTGGACACTGCCCCCACCTGATCCTAAGTTATCTGACTGTTCCTTCTTATTCTGCTTTACTGGATCATCATCCACCTTTCATCTCCTATGCATGCGTGTCCCACAAGGTTTTGTCTTGAGTTCCTTCTCTTCACGTTCTCTATTCTATATTATATATTATTCCCGTTACCTCCTATGGATTCAGTTATCTCTATGCAGATGATCCTGGATCTACATATACAACCCTAATGTCTGTCCTTAACTCTGTTCCCATATCACCAAATGCCTTTAGGACATCACCACTTGGATGTTATTTTAGTATCTCAAATTCAGTATGTCTAAGACAGAAGGGATTATCACCTCCCATAAACTTGCCTTATCTCCAGGCTTTTCAGTTTGAGTCAAGAGTACCACCATCCTTCCAGTTACCTCAGTTCATAACTTCAGAGTCATTCTTGACTCTTCTTTCTCCTTTATCTCTCATAGTTAATCAGTTGCCAAGTTTTGTTGCATCTATTTTCACAACGCCTCTTGCATCCATCCCTTTATCTCTACTCATTTGGTCACCAGCATAGGCTTCAGAGCTCCATACTTGGAAGGGATGTGGAATAAATGGATACTGAGAGAGAAGACAGACCCTCCACCCCACATCTTCTGAGGGGGCAGCTCAGCTTGCTTTCTGACCTGAACACCCCCTTTTAACAGGGGCAGCAGGGAGAGGAAGAGCTCCGAGTCAGCAGCCTGGCTTCCGGCCTTGACTCTCCACCCTCAAGTCATTTACCCAGTCTGAACCTCAATTTCCCCATCTGCAGAATGGAATCCATAAGCCTCCCACCCTGACCCTTAGGGTTTTTGTGAGGGAAGTGCTCGATAAAAGCCTTAGAAGCACTCTGGAAATGGGATCTGCAGGTTCCAAATGAGCCCCAGACCCTAGGCCGAGTGGAGAGAGCGATAGTGTGTACCAAGCAAGGCAGGTGACGATCCTGCTGCCTTCTGCCCCAGTCAGGCCACACCTGCAGAATTGTGTTTAGTTGGGGGAGCATGTTCTAGGAAGGACATGGACAGGCTGGAGGGTGATCAGGATGGTGGGAGCACTGGAGACCCCAGGAGGAGCTGAAAAAATTGGGAATAGTTTCAGCCTGGAGAAGAGAAGATTTGGCAGGGCTGAGGGGACGGCTGTCTTCTAGCATTTCAGGAGGTGTCACTCAAATTAGACTTGTTCTGTTCGTCCCCTGGGGGCAGAACTAGAAGCAGTGGGTGGAAGTGGCAGAGGCTCTGATTGCAGCTCAGCATGAAGGAATTCCCAGTAATCATAGCAGTCCTTACAGCCTGGAAGGCTGGGAGATGCATGTCACTGGAAGCCTTCATGCAGAGATGCTGGAGAGGGAATTCCTGCTTCGGGTAGGGGTTGAACTAGATAGAGAGATGTTCTATGAGCGTCTTTCCAGGTCTGAGAGTCTAGGATTTCTGGAGTTATTTTAAAAACCTACTTTTGAGTGAGGTTCAAACCAGAGGATTTTGTAAAGTGTTTTGCAAACCTTAAAACACCAGTAATTGTCAGGTTGTTTTTTTTAAACTGGTATCCCACTTTCTTCTGTGTAGAGTACTGTGTTGGACCCTGGGGGAGAGGCTTGTTTTTGAAGTTGGAAGGCTTCTTATAGATCCCTTTTCAGATGAGGAAACTGAGGCCCAGAGAGGCTAAGTGACTTACTGGTAATGAAGACATGGTCCCTAGGTCTAACCCAAATGTTCTGAAGGGGAAAGACTACTAAATTTAGAATCAGTACCTAAGTTTTTGGGACAGCTATGGATAGAGTGCTGGAGTCAGGAAGACTTATCTTCCTGAGTTCAGATCTGGCCTCCGTGACTAGCCGTGTGACCCTAGACAAGTCACTTAACTCTGCCTTAGTTTCCTCATCTGTAAAATAAGCTGGAGAAAGAAATGGCAAATCCCTCCAGGGTCTTTGCCAAGAAAATCCCAAATGGGGTCACAAAGAGTCAGACATCCTTGAAAATGGCTGAATAACAATTTAAGTTTGAATTTCAGCTCTGCTCCCTAATAGCTATGGGGCAAGTCACTTGAGTGTGCCTTGTTTTCCTTATCTGTAAAATGAGCAAGCGTGACTAGATTTCCTTTTCAATGCTCAGTTTTTTTATCCAACGTCCAAATAACTATAAGATACTATATAATAAATGAGGATAAGATTGAAGAGTAAAGCAAAGTTCTATATGTAACACAGATGGAAGGAAAATTTAATAATGTCCAAAATGGTAGAAGATACCTTTTGTTTAGTAGCTGTCTTTTCCTTGCGGGCATGTAAGACAATATTATTGTTGGAGATGATGCTCTCAGAGAAGTATGGTGGCGAGAGGCTTCCCAATCTAGTTGAGGTTCTCTATTCCTTCTCCCACTATACCTTTTGGGGGATATGTACCTGAGCACATTCTTTGTCTTCATTGCTGAATGTCAGTAAAAGTACTACTAAATGTCCCCTCTGATGTGTGTAGTAGACACCGTGTTTGCTCAGGCCATGGAGGGTAGCTCTGACAAAGCCCTTTGTACAAAGGGCAACTACCAATACAAAATGAAAGCAGAAATTCCCATAAATGAAATTCAGAGTAATAGATCAAGAAAAAGGAGAGAAGATAATTTATAAAGTATTTTCCTTACCACAACCTTTTAAGAGGCAGGCATAGTGTGGGTTATTAATTCCATTTTATAGTCAAAAAAGCTAAGGTTCAATGAAGTGACTCAGGGTCTCACAAGCTGTGAATGGCAGCACCAGAACTCACCAGAATGTGTTCTTTTGGTTCTTGGTCAAGCACTTTCTGCAATGAAATGCCACTGCTGAGCCAAGATGGCAGAGAAAAGGCAGGGATTTACCTAAGCTCTCCCCCAAACCCCTTCAAATAACTTTAAATAATGCCTCAAAACAAATTCTAGAGTAGCAGAACCTACAAAAGGACAGGATAAAAGCATTTTCCAGCCCAAGACAACTTAGAAAGTCATCAGGAAGGGTCTGTTGTACCAGGGTGAGAGGGAAGCCTAGTCTAGTGCTGGTAGACTGGGCCCCAGCAAACCAGGAGCAGGCCTTGGGGGCAACTGAATCAGTGGCGGAAGTAGCGGTTTCCAGACTTCTCAGCCCACACATGGTAAGGGGATCAGACCACTAGTCAGAAGGACATTGCAGGGGTACCTTTGCTGGCACTGGGGACAGGACTCTGTTGCATTGCCCACACTTAGATCTGAGTCGCAGTCCAGGATCTCAGTCCCAGGGCAAGAGGGAGCAACAGAACACCAGAGCTTGCCAGCCACAGGGGAGTGGGGACCCTGGTCACAGTTCCAGAGTAGAAAAGAGAGTAGTAAACACACCTCTCCTTAGATCACACTACTTTGGAAGAACCAAAAACTTACAGATCCCCAGAATTACTTCTGAAAACAGGTGCACAAAAACCTAGATCTTGGGGCAGCAGTGGATAGAGCAGTGGATAGAGCACTGGCCCTGGAATCAGGAGGACCTGAGTTCAAATACAGCCTCAGACATATGACACTAGCTGTGTGACCCTGCACAGGTCACTTAACCCCGATTGCCTCACCAAAAAGCAAAAACAAAAAACCCTAAATCTTGGGACAGTGCCCTCACCACTCCAGAAATAGAGCCCCACTTTAGCATAGAGTTAAAAGTCAAGAAATAGGCTGGAAAATGAGCAAACAGCAGAACCAGATCCTGACTATAGAAAATTACTGTGGTGACAGGGAAGATCAAAACACAAACTCAAAAGAAGACCACAAAGTCAAAATTCCTATATGCAAAGCCTCAAAGAAAAATATAAATTGGCTGCAAGCCATGGAAGACTCAAAAAGGGATTTTAAAAGTCAAGTAAGATTTAAAAATCAAGTAGAGGAATAATTTGGAAGAGAAATGAGAGTGAATACAGATCGAAGATACCTTTTTTTTATTTTTCTTGGGTTTTTTTTTTGATCTATGTTTTCTTTCACAACATGATGTGCATGGAAATGTGTTTTGTATGACTACACATGTATAACCTATGTAAAATTGCTAGCCTTCTCAATGGGGGAAGGAAGGGAGGGAGAGATTTGGAACTCAAAATTTGAAAAAAGAATGTTAAAATTGTTTTTACATGTAATTGGGAAAAAATAAAATATTTAATTAAAAAAGAGGCAGAGAAAAAAACAAGTCACCACTGCCCAGTGAAAATGAGGCAGAGGGCTATGGTGTCATAGCAAGAGCCCTGGATTCAGGTCTAGGAGACCTAGGTCTGAATCCTGGCTTGGCTACTTATTATCTGCATGACTAACCTAGTCCATTCACTTCCCCATGTCCCAGTTTTGTCATCGATAAAATGAGGAGATTGGACTAGATAATTTCTAAGGTTCCTTCCAGCTCTACATGCCATGAATTGATAAACTTTATTGTGATGTTCTACAGCATCATAGGCATTTATAGTCCAAGATCATCTATCAGTAAAAATCCCAATAAAAAGGTGATAATCTTAGAGAAAATCCCATTCTTATTTGATTCATTTGATTAGACAATTTCACTATAAATGTGGGCTGATTTTACTTTCATGTCTTGATTTCTCATAGTGGGAATTTGTTGGAGACCTGCTTTCACTATGTAAAATTGGTGGTTTCTAAACCAGCCTTAGAGCACACATCTCTGTATCTCCCCCACTTCCTCCTGAGCAGTTGGAAATTCTACCTCAGCTAGGCACTCTAATATAAAATTTGAGTAGTATTCAGATGAGAACAGACTTCAGAGGGGATGACTTTTTCAGTACCCACCCAGCTTCTCTGGGTAAAATATACATAAGCCAAACCATGGTGTTCAGTGGAAAGGGCACTGAGATTTGAAATTGAAAAACCTTGGTTCTAGTTCCCAGTTAATAGCTGCCTGATGTTGGCCAAGTCATATGATCTCTTTAGCCTCCGTTTCTCCTCTATAAAATGAGGATAAAATCCTTGTATTTCCTACCACAGTGTTACTGTGAGGAAAATATGTCAACTCAAGTTGAATTAAGAGAATTATTATTATTACAATTTCTGCTGTAATGATAATTTCCATGAATGAAACAGAGGTTTGCATCCACAGAAAAGGGTCATCGGCAACATCTGAAATATAAATTGGATATACTTCGGGCTTTTTCTGGGAAGTGGATGCTATGGCCTAATACTTCTATTTCTTATGGGTATTTAGAACAGCACGATTTGACCCTTCATCTATTTTTACTTCTCAAATGAGAAACAGAGTAATTTTACTGTTTTAGTTCTGAAAAATTCAGATATACAGGTATTTCCCACCCCCTCCTATCTCCTTTAACCAGCACACCATGGGCTGTTAGGCATATGGGCAGGAGGGCAGTTTCCAGAAGAGAACAAGCTATTCTTTTGGTTCATTTTGTGTTCTCACACCCAAGGCCAAGCCCAGGCCTGCTTACAAATTTCCTAACTAATATGCAGAATAGCATATTATTGCAAAATAGCAATTTATCCACCAGTCAGTGTTCCTGTATTTGCACAAGCCAGACCCAGAGTTCTGCTCCATCAAGTACAAGCAAATAGACTATTCGGCACAATAAGAATGGACTCTGTACTAGATCTTATCCAGACTCCTCGTTTTTAGTTAGGTGGGCCAATAATTAGCCAACAAAACTTAAAAACAACAAGAGCCCAACTTTGCTCAAAATGATGTGTCCTCACATCAGTTCCAGGGTTAGGACCTCCCCTGAAGGTGCAGCCAGGAATCTCGGCTTTCTGAATCTATGGCTCCATACTCCCACCTCCTTTGGGAAGAATGCATTGTAAAGAGACAAACCCTGTGTTTACCTTAGGTCCCTTCTCAGGGCAAAAACAAAACCTTTAGGGGCAGGACAGGCAGTTGGCCCAGAAAAGCTGGAGTCTGGGCCAAAGTCTTATCAAAGTAGGAAATCACTGTGATGACCTTTTCAGAACCAAGACAGAAGGCCACACAGATCCATCCACTGGGGGATAGAGTTGAAGCAGCAGAAGATAACAGTCTTCTTTTTTTTGTGGTTCACTTCATTTGTATTTAGGTGAAGGCAGAGCCTCCAGAAATGTGCAGCTGTGTACACAGAAGCAAATGGTTCTGTAAGTTTTCATTAAATCTTCTTCTTCATAAAAAGAAGGAATTATTTCAAGGAACATGATTGTACACCCAAATGCAGCCTCTGAGGCTGAGATGCAACAAAGTGTGGATTGATTAATTTGGCCTAACAATTAACACCAAGAAAACACAAGTTCTCCACCAGTCAGCACCATACCATCCATATGTGGAACCATTGGTGGAAATGGAGAAATTTTTAATGCTGTGGATAAGTTCACTTATCTTGGCAGTATAGTTTCTAAGGATGTACATGTAGATGATGAGGTTGATGCATGCATTGCCAGAACTAGCTCTTAAGGTCTCTGAAAAACTTTGGAATCGATTGCATCACATGAGAGATACTGTCAAAGGACCACCCAACATGGCATGCCTGCATCAAAGAAAGCCTTGTGTTCTATGAGAAAGCAGAATTACAGTCACTCAAAAGAAATGTGAGATGCACAAATTTAGAGACATTTCCACTCCAAGTGTTCATGTGGATTATTTGTGCCCGAAGTGTAGTAGAGCCTTCTGAACTAGAATTGGTCTGATCAGTCACAGTGGGATACACTGTACCTTATTCCTCTTTGAGAACCAAAGACAACAATCAACCACCCAGTTTCAAAGAATAAAAAAAGATGCTGCATGGTATAATGGGAAGAGCATTGAACCAGGAATAGGGACCAGCATTCTCCTTTTGACTCTTCTGCATAACTAGCTGTATGACCTTAAAGGAATGCCTTCTTCCCCAATGGGCTTCTGTTGCCTCATCTGTAAAAATAAGCAAGTTGGATTAAGTTGTTTCTGCTCTTTCATGTTCTAAGGTCATTTCCTCCACTGACATTCCATGTTTTATGATCTAAGGCCCTTCTAGCTCTAATATACTTTGGTCCTAGGATTTCTTCTAGCTTTGTCAAAGTATAGTAGAAATCCAAACATAGACTCATGACCCTAGACTGTCACTGCAAGACTAGACCCCTGCTATATCTCTTTTAGCCTAGCCCTGCCTTACAAGAAGGAGACATAGGGAGGCCCCCTCCTTGGGGACCAAAGTGTGGTAAAGAAAATGAATGTATCTAGCGTTGTATTATCTTGTCTTTGCATCCCTAGAGCCTCACACAGTGTGGTGAATATTAGGTGCTTAATCAGTGTTTGTTGCTTGTTGCTTTATAGGCATTTTCGGAGTTAGTTTGCCTAGAGTACTGAGAAGTTAAGCAATTTACCCATGGTCACAAGGCTAGCATAGGACAGAGGCCAGACTTAACTCTAGCTTCTCTGACTACATTTTAGATGGAGGAAATACTAAGACCAAAATGAAATTCATCTCTGCTCGAAAAGAGCTTCCATTATTAGGGGAGAGAACAAGCATTCATTAAGTGCCTACTATGTGCTTGCACTGTGCTAAACACTTTACAGAGATTATCTCATTTAATCTTTTATTTATTGGGATGAAACATCATGTACATTGATCAGTAAACAGTAAAAAAAAAATCAGTAAATAAACACAAAGTACCAAGTAAGTTTTTTGGGGGGAAGGGAGGGTAAAATGGCAAGTTGTTCAGCCAACAAGCATTTACTAAGCTCAGGGAAGCTTAATGACCCTATGTGACTCCAGCAAGTCATTTTTCCTTTCTGAGTTGCAGTTTCTTCATCTGTAAAATGAAAATGGTAGCCACTGTTGGGCCTCCCTCACAATGTTGTGACTTTTATGAGATATCTGTGAAAACTCTTTGAAAACTATAAAGATCTTTTAAGGTGTTGATGTCAACTCTGTTGAGCTCTGTGAGTGGGATGGGACAACATAAACTTGGAGGATTCAGGGTGAATGAGATGGGAAAAAGGGACAATAGCGAGAAATCTTTCACAAATATTTCTTGAATTGGTCTTGCCTTTTCATTTCCATTCCTTTCAAGTCAGCTAACATTTTAAAGTGCTTGCAATGTGCCAGGCACTGTGCTAAGCTCTGAGAATATAAATAGAAGCAGAAAGAAAGACAGTCCTCAGCCCTGGAGTTCACATTCTAATGGGGGAAGGAGACACATAAAAGGGAGCTGAAGGATGGGGAGTAGGGGGAAGGTGCCTGGCAAGGGGGCATGGTAGAGAAGAGTCCTGTGGAGATGAGTTGACTGAAGCCTGGAGAGGAATCAAGATATGGCTTGCCCAGGCCTCCACCTTAAAATGGAGATTCAGTGAGGAACCAGTCAATCAGAGGGAGAGGCCAAAAGAACAGAAGGGTACTTCCAATATGAGAAGTAGTCCAGGTGTGGAGTGAGTTTCCTAGGTGAAGAGTATTGTGTGGAATGGTAGAGAAAGTCCCTTGGAGATGAGGCAGCAGTGAAGCCTGGCTTTTGGAGGAGGAGAAAGGGAAAAGTTCCCTTCACTCTCCTCCTTGGGAAATTCGAAAGCAAAAGAGACTGACTTGCTTAAGCTGGACCTAGTCCCAGAGGCCTCAGCTCTGCTCCACTACTCAGGGGTGCTCCCTATACTTGCCATAGCTGGCTGTCTCCATCTCCCACTATGCCTGGGCTTAGTAGCTCCAGCTTTCCTTCTCCTTCCTCCTCAATCCTGCCCTGGTGACTTCTGGCCCCGACCTGAAAGGAGGGCCTTCTCCAGTCTGAGAAGGAATCCTGCATTGTCATCAGAAAATGGCTGAGCCCCCTTAGGTCCAGATTCTTATCACCTCTGGACTAAAAGCTGGACAAAATCAATTAGGAGGCAATGTCTACCTGCCTCTGGTCTCTTCCTAATACTGCCAGAACTGTCTTCATAATGGCTTCAGTGGTTTTGCATTGCTGTTGTTCAGTCATTTCAGTCTTGTCCAACTCTTCATGACCCCCTTTTTTGGGATTTTCTTGACCAAGATACTGGAGTGGTTTGCCATTTCCTTCTCCAGCCCATTAAGTAACCCTTTCCCAGGGTCACACAGCTAGTAAGTAGCTAAGGCTGAATTGAAATCCACTGCCACCTAGCTGCCCTGGTTTCACACTGCCGACTGAATAAAGTCCAAACTGCTTAGTCTGGCATTCAAACCTTTACACAGTCTGATTCCTCTGTACCTTTCCAGCCATATCTCCCAATATCCCCCTTCAAAAAATCTGCTGTCTTGCCAAACAAGACTCCCAGTCTCCAGATCTTTGTTCCTGTCACGGTTTTGAACTCTAAATGAACCTCCCTACCTCCATCCCCCTTCAGTCTAGTTGAACTGCCCAGATTAGATATCAGCTTCCTCCCATAAGGCTTTCCGTGGTTAAAGAAAAATTATTAATACTGTGGAAGCATATTTAAAGCCTTAAGCTGTGGGTTCCTGGGCAAGTCACTGAATCCTGTTTGCCTCAGTTTCCTCATTTGCAAATTAAGCTGGAGAAGGACACAGCTAACCACTCCAGCATCTCTGCCATGAAAACCCCAAACGGGGTTACAAAAAGTTGGACACGACTGAATAACAAGAAACAATAATGTTCTATAAAGTAACCTCTCTTCCAGAATCTCACATAGCACTTTGTAGCACCTCTCCATGGCACCTGCCGCGTTTTAGTTATTTATCATGTTGGCTTATCTCGCCAACCAGACTGTCAATAAGGCAGTGAAAAGATCCCCTAAATGTGAAGTCAGGACCTGGATTCAAGCTTATCTTCTCTGACCCAGTTTCTGTAAAATGAGAGAGATTGGCTAGCTGGATCCATAGCTGTCCCTTCCAGCCATGAATCCGATGCTTCTTAAGGTCAGTGTAGTGCCCAGAGCCAAACCCAGCTCCGGGTACGTAAGTAGGAGTAAGTTTGATTCATAATAAACATCTGTTGAACTGAACTGATCTGAACCGAGTCGTGGGTCAGGTGCCACGAGTCGCATGATTTGGGACTAGCCCTGCCCGCAGTCGGCCTCTTATCTCCTCCTCCGGAGCTTCAGCATTCCAGAACCTCCCCCTCCAGAGGGGAAGGAACCCTAGATCGGAGGGAAAGTCCCCAGGTGAGAGCCTAGGAGGCTCTGCTTACTACCTGTACAACCTGGGCAAGAGGCAAGAGCCCATCTGTAAAATGTAAAATTAAATGTCAAATTGCCCCCTGGTAAAGGTGCAGCCCGAGAGGTGCCCCACAGCCTTAGGGGGTGGGGTGTGGGTGGAGAAAAGGGGAAAGAACCCACAGCCCCGGGGAGGAAAGGGCGGAGGGATGAAGCAAGCGGTGAGAACGCGCATGCCTAGTTCTCTGTCTAGGGGCGCGCACGCCTGCGTCCGTTCCGGGTTGGGGAGGAGAGGGGAGGAGAGGGGGCGGGGCACAGGGGGCGGGGTACAGGGGGCGGGGCACAGGGGGCGGGGGCGGGGGCGGGGGCGGGGGCAGCGGCAGGTCGGGTGGGTTAAGACGAGACCGCAGCGGAGCCGAGGCAGCAGCGGCAGCTGCGGGGGTCGGTGTCGGAGTTGGACGCTGTAGCCAGTGTCTGCGATGGAGCAGCCGAAGAAGGCAGTGGTGGTGACGGGTAAGAAGGGTCCCGCTGGGGAAGGGGCAGTTCTGGCCTGGGGAGCGCCTTCGGAACGAAGGGACAGCTCCGGGCACACCTGACCATTCTCCCAATCGCTGTCCCTTGGGCTTGAAGTTGAATCTGTTCCTTCCCTGTCCTTCCCCTGCAGTCTTCACTGGCTTTGGAGAGGAGGGAGCTGTTTCTCAGCAGTTGTGGGGTGGAGGGACTGCAACTCTCCCCTCCAGCCTCATAGCCCGCTCCTCCTACCACCCGACTATAGGGAAAGGGTCAGGAGCAACCTCACCCCGCCCCCCCCCGCCGCCGCCCCGGGGAGCAGCCCCTAAGTGACAGAATGGAGCGGACGGGGGGGAGGGGGTGACCAGCCTTTGGAAGGAGTGACCGGCTCTTGCCCCGCTGCTGTGGACTTGTCAGAAAGTCGCCTCTCCCCACCCCCACGTCCCCCAGAGTACAAAAGGAGAGGTTGATTTGTGGGGAAGAAGGCGTCTCGTTGACAAATGAACCCTCTCGGGAACTGTTCAGTGTTCCCTTCACCACTGCCCAAGTTGAGATTTGTGTTTGAGATACGTAGGATGGGGAGGGGGAAAGGACGTGTTACTCTAGGTTTAAGACCTGTGACTCAGGGGAGAAAGTGGGAGGTACTGTGAACTCTTGCGCATACCTGAATTGTCCGTTACAGGGGGGCACCAGTGCCAAAGGTCCTGCCTGCCTCACAGATGGGAGAGAGAGGGAAGCACCTGGCCAAACACACAACTTTTCTGCCTCTAGGTATATGGGAGGTGGGGCTGGGTAGGAAAGAAGGTCTGAAAGTCGTGGCTGACCTATTTGGCACTCCCTCCTTTTTAGCTTTGAGTCTAGCTTACGATTTCAACTAAAGTGAAGTGCTGCCCTCCCAAAAGAAAAGCAGTTTTGGTTTTATTTTTCTGTTCAGAAAGATGCATGGGTTTGGTTTGGGGGGGGGGTTGGAGGAGGGGAGTAGGAAAGGAGGGAAAGGGAAGGGAACAGTGTCTTCAAGGTTTTTTGCAACTGACAAGCTGCTAATTATTTTATATCACGTGCTTATCTCCCCAGTGAGATGATGCCAAGGTGCTCTCTGGGTGTTCTCGGCAGTTTATCTGATGGCATTGACTGAGACCATGTGTAGGCTCAAAGGGTGAGGGTTTTCAAAAGTTCACTCATGAACCGGATGAGGCTTTGGCCATCCTCACGCACCTACTGGTTTTCTAGTGCTGCTGAGAAGCTTGCAAATTAAAAATGGACCTTCTCTATCTATAGTAGTAATCCTTCATTTCTGTAACAAACCACTTTCCTCACAACCACTCGATGAGATAGGTAGTACGACTATTATTTACAAATGAGTAAACAGACTTACAGAGAGGAAGTCAAAAGCAGGGCTCAAACCTGGATCTTCTGACTCTTTTAAATCCACTTATTCTTTCTCCTTGCCACGTTGCCTTCCTGTAGGGAATGCCTCTATTCCACCAATGAAAGAAGTGCCAATTCAGCGGCAGGAGAATGTCTGTATGTCTGTCTTTACTTTAATTAAAAGTTCATTTTCTCTTATTCTGAAATGAGTTTATTTATTGCAAAGATTTTATACAAACTTTTGTGGGGATGGCCCAAGACCATTTTTCTTCTTGTGACTGTTAATCTTTTTCTTGTTTGTTTCCTTATAGTATTTTGTGTGCCAAAGTTAAACAATGAAGGATGAATTGGTTTACCTAAAATGAAGTGAAAGTAGTGTAGAGTAGTTGCCAGTCTTAAGGGAATGCCCAGGTAACAGGTGTCTACCTTGTCCCTTCATAAGGCACTTTACTAACAGAGGCAGTGGCTAGAGAACCAGCCTCTATCAGGAATAAGTCTGGAAGCCTGAGATTCAAGCCTTTCCTCTGGCACTTAATAGATAGTTGGTGTAGCAGTGGATTAGTCACTTAACCTTTCAGTATCCCAGGCAGTTCTGTTTTTTAAAAAAAAAAAAAGCCTAGGTTATTGAGAAAAGTTGAGAAAGTTTATGAAATTTCATCATCAGGTATTTCCATATAAAATCACATATCCAGACCAAATTATGAATGTTCCCCAATCTGAAAATGATGGTCCTCTCCAGGCATATGCACATTTATCCAGTAGTAATGGCAGTGTAATGAAATGCTAGGCTCTTAATCTGGCTGTGTGTGAGCTAGGGCAAATCACAAGCTCTCAAAACCTCATTTTAACCTGGAAAGACTTGTATGGTCTGATGCTGAGTGAAGTGAGCAGAACCAGGAGAACATTGTACACAGTAACAGCCACGTTGTTCAGTGACTAACTTTGATAGACTTAACCCTTCCCAGCAATACAAGCATCTAAGACATCTCCAAAGGCCTCATGATGGAAAATGCTATCCACATCCAGAGAAAGAACTATGGAGTTTGAATGCAGATCGAAGCATACTGTTTGCTCTTTTTTTTTCTTCTGTTTTGTTTTGTTTCTTCTTTCTTGTGGTTCCTCCTATTGGTTCTAATTCTTCTTTACAACATGACTGATATGAAAATAAAAAAATTTAAAACCCTCATTTTACCCCTCTGTATAATTAGATTAGAGTGGTGAAGTGAAAAAAGCCCAGTCTGGTGTCAGAGGACATGGGTTTGAATTGTAGCTGCCCCTTCCTATGTGACCTTGGGAAAGTCACTTAACCTGTTTGGCTTCAGCTTCTTCACCTGTGTGATGAGGGGATTGGACTAGATTATCTTTAGATTGGGCTTTTATCTCACTGTAAATTCTGTTACTTCTAATGCACTGACTCGTATTGACTATAGAGGTCTGTGGAGGCATCACTTCTTTCTCTCTGGAGGGATGAGGGTAGGGGCAGGTGAACAGAATGTCAGACATGATGCCAGGGGCCAACTTGTTTTACTTTAACGTGTTTCTTTGTTACAGGAGAGGGTCCTTGCTGTGGCGAGGGCAGGTGGTACCAGGAGAGTTTCCCAAATCAATCAAACTTCAAATCCAAGTCCTATGATCCATTAAGGCCTCTCAACTAATCACATTCTATAACTATAGGCCTTTACCTGCTCCTATGTTGATAAGATTAATACTTTCCTTGTGGCTTAGAATTTTGGGGTGTCTGGATAGTTGTTTTATGCTCACAAGTCACTTGGGGATACTTTTGTCTGCCAAATTTTGAATATATCCAAGTAACTTAATTCGTGTTGACATCAACAAGAAAGATGGTTATATTGGAAAGCTACTTCTCTTTGGTTATTCATCAAAAGAAAAGAACATATTGTGGGCTCTGGTTTTTAACCAAATGGTTCTAGCTTCTGGGAGAACCATCAGCAGCTTCCTGTCTACTTTTCCTCATGCTTTCAAGTTAGTTTGTCAGGGACCCAGCTGCTGTTTCCTTGTCCCTCCTATGAGCCTTCCACACCTCCTTTCTTGACTTCTTGGAAGCACGGTGCTGTGAAAAGAGTACGGGCCTGGAGAACCCCGGAAAGGGGCTCGGAAGTTTCAGCTCTGCAGCTTACTAGCCAGGTGACCTTAGGCAGATGGCATTCCCTCTCCAAAATTCAGTTTCTTCCTTTGTAAAATGGGAATGCTAACCCTTGCATTACATTCTTCCGAAGGTTGTTGTTGGGATAGAATGAAATAATCTGTGCGAACCATAAAGAGTTGTACTCATGATTAAGTGTTGTTATTTTTCGGATTTGTTGTGGAGACGCAGATCGTTTGAGCTGATGAGTCAGGAAGCAGGACTCTTAAGACCAAAAATGCTTGCTTTTATGACAGCAGCTGACTTCTCCGCTACCAGTAATGGTAGAAGCTAGTTCAAATACTATTTCATGATTCTTAGAATGTATATTTAGAAAACCTATGATTCTTTTCCATTTGCTTTGTGACTTGGATAAATCTGATCATTTGGGGGAGCTGGTTATAATAGAATCATGATTAGGGTTGGAAGGGATCTTAGCGGTCATCAAGTTTGACCCCTTAATTTTACAGATGTGTGAACAAAAAGACTCAGAAAGAGGAAGGGAAAAGTTCATTAATTACAGAGCCAAAACTGGTAGCTCACATTTCTATAGCACTTAAGGTTTACAAATCACTCTCCCCACAACAACCCTCTGAGGTAAGAAATAAAAGTGTTATTATCCCTATCTTACTGATAAAGAATCAGAGATTAAATGACTTGCCTGTCCTCACCTTGCAACGGTAATGAGGTTGGTAGCAGGATTTGAACCCAGATTGCTGATCTGAATCTTCAGCTCATTCCACTACCTCTACCTTAATATTCTATTCCGACTACGATTCAGTCCTCCAAAATCCTCTTCTATTGTCATGTTATTTCATGCCATCTTTTTTGGTAGGCACACGTTGAGTCTGGCCTGGGGAGAGAATCCTTGACCTGCTAAGATATTCTGTGGGGCTCTTTAAGGTAGACAGAGATGTAGTACACTGCATCCTGCTGGTTGGGTGGGAATGATGGCATTCTCATGACATGCTTCTTCTTTGCTTGCAGGATTTGGACCGTTTGGAGAACATACAGTTAATGCCAGCTGGATTGCTGTTCAGGTAATAGTATACCTTCTAATACTGTGTACCTATGCAAATATGCTCCCTTCAACCTGAAAATAATATGTAACAAAGAAAGAAAGACACCCCTGGCTAAGAGTGTCTGCCATGAAATAGTGAAGAATTTATTTAGAGAACCTGGAAGAGGTTATAGTCCTATATATACAGTTTGTAATTTTCCTTATTAAATCTTGACCAGTATCTATGGGCATTTACTATAGATTTTGTCACTTGGAAATTAGCCCATGTTCTGCATGTAGGAAGCTGTACCACCAAGGGCAGGAAGTATGCCACATTCGCAGCCAGAAATGGGCAGAGTTTGTTCCTTGGAATGGGCTTTCTCCACAGGACAACCACAATGTTTGGGCATCTCTGTTTGAGACTTTTTGCATAGTCCTCACACGAGGACTGTTCCCCAAACCAGTTTTGTACTTTAACTAACTTACCTGAAAGATGGGCTTAATAATAACGATATTCATGATAAATAATGGAGGCAGTATGGAATAGTAGATAGGGAGCCCAGCCTCAGAGCCTGAAAGACCTGGTTTCTAGTCTTACCTCTGACATGTATTGTCCCTTATGTCCCTGGAAAGTTACTTAATCTCTCAGTGCTCTCACCAGAGGGTATCCAATTGGTGCCTAAATCAGATTGAAATATAATTGGGAAATATTTAAGAAATTATATAAAAATACAAATAGAACACAGATAAAGCTAGCTAATATGTGGTTTTCTGAACCAACGTTTAAAGGCCCCCTTTCTGTTTGGTTATTTGACCCCACTCAGTAGTTTGACCCCACTACTCTCAGCAACCCTTTAAGACTAGAAGTTACAGAGATGTTGACCTGCATTGGGAGAGGAATTTCCTCATCAGGGAGTTCCCTGTTGCAGTGAAAGCACAGGTCTAGCATAACACTAGCCCCCTATTAATAATGCCTTTGTATAAGACTTGACCTTGAATGAAGCTCCTTCATAGCCATTATCTCTAGAACATGGGGATCTAATTAAGAAAGTTTATCTACCCCTCATCCTCCCTTCCACTATTAGCCCATGCTATCTTGGATAAATACAAAGTTCCATCTTTATCTTCACAAATAGAATCTTAAGGAAGGACTTTCTGTTCTTTACAATGGAATTTGGGCCTATCTCTCCTTTGTCAGACTGAAGTTTTTCATGCAAATGTACCCTAACTTTGTTCAGTTTAGGTTCAGATGAAATATGGTGAAAGCTGGCCCCACGATGACCGACCCAGCCGTTTCACCGTCTTGCCCTGTCTAACCTCTGTGACCCTTTGCACCTCTGATCCTGCAGCTTTGGGGGGCCTAGGCACCCTTCTAAGGTTCCAAGCTTAGCCCAACTTGGGGGAAGGAGGAATCATTGAAATATGGAAGGGCACACCCCAGCTTAGTTGGCTCAGAACAACTGCAGACTGGCTCCTGCCCGGCTGGGGTTTAGTCCAGCTGTCCTTAGCCCAAGGTCAGCCTGGGCAGCCAACTTCCATTTCAGGGTAAGAAGAGGTGTTAAGTGGGATGGCATGAGAGAAGACAATACTGAGCTTGGGGTGAGAGAGAAGAGAGAGAGAGCAAATGTTTTTCTGCTTGTTGTTTAAATTATATCCATGAAGTTTGCTGGAAAAGAAAAAAAACCTACTCTTCCTCACCTCGTTAGGCCCATTCTTCCACTTTCCATGTAAAGGCCTTGACTATGGAGAGATCTCAGAGTTTGTAATTCATTAAAAAATCAAAGTTGCACATCCCATTTCCAACCTAAACACTGGCTTTTGTAACCCTCTCTCAAGAGGGCCTTTCAGTGGCCCTCTTTCCTCCAAGGTTAGCTTGGCGCTCAGGTAAGGAGCGTCTCAAACTCTGAAATCTAAAATGTTCAAACAGTGGGGAAGAGATTTGCCTTTCCTAGCTAGGTTCCCGTCCCAAGAGTCCTAGACAAAAAGGAACAGCATGTCTCTGAGCACGTGCACTCCCGGCATTGTGCGAGCTTCAGACAGGGGACTTGCGGAGCTGTGCGGACACAAAGACGTGTGTCTGAGTTTCTGAATCCCAGACGGTGTGATCTGCATCTTAATAGAAGAAAAATCAATTAAACAATCTTTGTAAACCCTTGCTAGCTTTGGGGCTAAGCTAGTTCTGGTTTATTGCATCTTTTATTATCCTGCAACCAGAGGATAAAATTCTTTTTCCTACCCCCATCTCTCTAGCCCTCCCCTTTCTAAGTTTTCCTCTCAGTGTTTGAATTTACAAAATACAAACTGTCTACACATTAGCCAAATGGTTTATTTCGAATCAAATACGTTCCCCAAGAAAACATTCCATGCCTGGGAGTTCATGTTTTCTTTCTGTCGACACAAAGTTACTCTGATAAGCATCCGTAGACATCTTCTACACCTGCTTTGAGGAATACGGTTCATGTTGTCGACTGTGATGGCAGTGATAAATGTTTATGTGACAATAGCCCTTGTTTAAAGTGGGGTTAAACGTTTACAAAGTGCTTTCTCTATGAGATCCCTGTAAAGCAGGCCATGGTTGTATCATCCCCATTCTACAGAGGAGGGGACTGAGGTCCACAGATATAAAGTGACATGGCCAAGGTCACACAGCTGGTAGATTTCAGCAGAGCTGAAACCCAGCACCGCTAACTTCCAGTCTTTTGCCCATTCTGTACCAGTCGCACACCATTTTACCATTTGTAAGGCACTTTACCACCTATTAATCACCACAGCTCTTATGAGATCAATGTTGTAAATAAAATCCCCATTTAGTAGATGACAAAAGTCTCCGAAAATAAGTAACTTGCCCACATTAGCATGGCCAGTTAATAACAGAGCAGGTGCTGTGATCTGATTCCAAGTTTAACCTTGAACGTTAAGATTTCTACTTGTCTGCTTCAAACCGCTCTTCTGAGGCACAGGCTGTTCTGTGGTGAAGAAATCCCTTCTGGTCACAAACGTGTGTTTGTTTTTTTCTGAGCGCTCAACTTATGCTCCGTCTCAATGTGTGGAGTGAGCTTGTGCCGTGGCACAAAAATGAACTCTTTCCCACGGGCCACATTTGGCTGTTGGATGTTTGGGGCACTGAGGGGTGACCCTCTTGTTTTCAGGGTGATGGCCCTCTCTTTTCTGTTTGGCTCTCCAAGCTGCTGCATTATTCATGCAGACAATTTCCTGTTTACACCAGGTCTGATAGTTCTCCAGTGTGGTGGGTGGGTATGTATATGCTGCCTTAAGATGTATAATTCATCATAGACTCAGGTGTGTCCTGTGAACTGTGAAGCTAATTGTATCATGTGGCCAGCCTCTCGATGTGTTTCTGCTTGAGCCGGATGATGAGTAGATGGGTCAGAGGGCATTTTGACATTACCAGGGACAATTGCTGTCAGGGTGTCTAGACAGACCTGATAAGGATATTAAAGGCTAACAAAGAGGCCCATTGTCGAGGGGTCAGGGAATCGGTCAAACATGTTCGTTTTTCTATATTTGTCAGGTATACAAGGCAGTAGACAATAAGTTGTCTGGGGGCCAGAGGACTCCTTTTCACTTCTGAATAGCAGTGCGTGTGCACACTGTTTGGTAAAATGTTATTTTGATTTTGAATTAGCAAAATTGCGCTTTATAGAATACACTGAGAGAATGACAAGATTTGTTCTTAATTAGATCTCAGCAGAAGTATAAAGGCGAGGGGCATTGCTGCCTAGTCAGGGGTTTTTAAAGTGGAATTTTAAAATCGTAAGATGTTAGAGCTAAAACAACGATCTTAGAATACGTTAGTCCAGCTCCCTTATTCTGCAGACAGGGTAGCTGTTTCGCCCAAGGTCACACGGCAGGTTAGAAGCAGAGCTGAGTCTGGGGATTTAGTTAAGTTTGGTTTAACTCCAAGTATAATCTTTCTCTACTATCTGAGAAGGATGGAGAGAATTCCCCAAAGCTACCTCTGGTTTTCTGGCTACATCAACTTCTTTTCCAACATTCAGATTCTATTTATAGGACAGTCCAGCAATGCATCAAATTTTAAATCTCCCCTTCAGGGTAGAAAAACATAGGAGGGGGATGAACCTAGATCCATATTGGGAAGATGAGCTAGACTGGCCCTGAGTCCATTTCTAAAAGTGAATCTTGATGTGTCACAGACACCGATCGATAGAGCAGGCCTTTACTATCAGAGGACTGAGTCCCAAAGTACCAGCGAGTCATTAATGATGGTCGGTGCACCAGTTCCCTATAAGAATCTCCAGTCAATTAGTAATTTTTTTGCTTTACCAAATTTTGTTTTCACAAGAAAAGATGAACATAAACACACAAACAAAAAAAAGGATACACCTCCCCCCCACAAAAAAAAAACAACTTGGACAGAAGGATGCTTTTGTTTAAAATTGTGTGCCTTAACTCTAAGTAGGAAGTACAAACTTTTCCTATTTGACAAGCATTTATTAAAGACCTACTGTGTGCTAGGCCTTGAGGATATAAAGCCAGATTGTATTTAACCTGAGGTCTATTGTTATTTAATGTTGTCTTTATTTACATAGTTGGAGTCTGTGAATATTGTTTTATATACTCATCTTGTTATCACTGTAAGTATTGCAAACATGCATGTACCAGAGAATCATAGAGTTGAAAAGGTCTTCAAGATCAATTTAGTTCAGTCCTCTCCCCAGTGAGTGCAGGAATTCCCTCTATAGCATCCCTAGCAAGTGGTCACACTGCTTCTACTTGATGACCTCAGTCCACCATAAATCATATAACTGAACACACAATTTATTGCCTGCTTGGGCTTGTCCTGAAGTAAAACCTACAGGTTTGTCAGCACCCAGCTCAAGAAAATTCAGCATGTGAAAGTTTCACTGAAGTGGGATTATTCACAATTCAGAAGCACAGATTCTTAGGGTCAGACTGGAGCTTATAGGCCTTCCAGGCTCTGCTCCAAGACCTCAGGGAAGAGAGCTTTGTTTCCAGAACCACCCAGTACTCCGCTCTACATTTCTGATAGTCAGAGAGGTTTTCCTTGAAAACCCAAAATCGACTTCTAGAGTTTCTACTTATTGCTCTGGGTTCTGCCTTCTAAAGAAAAGCAGAATGAGTCTGACTGACCCCTCCTCCACATCACAGTCCTGGAAATACTGGAAGCTAGCTATTTTGGGATTCTTTCCTCTCCCCCCCCCCACCCCCCACTTGCCATCTTCTCTAGACTAAACATTCCCAGTTCCTTTAACTGTTACTCATGTAGGGTGTGTGGCAGGGTCTCTAGGACCCTCTTTGCCATGGTTTCCCTCCTCTTCATGGGCCTAGTTGGTGAATGTACTTTCTAAAATTCTGTACCCAAAACCGAACACACTATTCCCATTGTAGTCTGACCTGGGTAGAGTACACCTAAGGTTCTGAGTTTTACAAAAGGATTTCTTTTCAATAGTGGGCTCTACTCCTTTTTCCCTCTCTCATCTCCCCCCACCCCTCTCCTTGCTTAATTGTGTTCTATATATATTTTCCACTAGGGAGCAAGATAGAGAAACTTAGAATCATAGAATCTGACAGAAAATCCTCAAGAGTCATCTAGAGCAGGGGTGGGGAACCTTTGGCCTTGAGGCCACATGTGGCCTTCTAGGTCCTTAAGTGCAGCCCTTTGACTGAATCCAAACTTCACAGAACAAATCCCCTTAATAAAAGGATTTGTTTTGTAAAACTCGGACTCAGTCAAAAAGCGACACCCAAGGACCTAGAAGGCCACATGTGGCCTCAAGGCTAAAGGTTTCCCACCCCCACTCTAGAACAACTCCTAGAGTCTTAGATGAGTCTTCTGCACACAATTTCCTCCAAAAGAGGCAATTGCAAGGATGCAGCTTAATATGTACATGCACAGTAAGAGGGAACTCTCCAGCTCAGGAGAAAGTTAATTTCATTTTCACACAGCCCAGTAATTAGGAACTTCTTCTATTGAACTGAAAACTGCTTTCAAAAACCAAAATCCTATAGTGATAAGCGCCTCCCTTTGTTGTAGATTATTTATAAGTTAAGAGAAAGCAGATCTGAAATTCTAATGCAAGTCAATTGGAAAATGTGATTTGATTTACCCAGAAGTTTGAAGGAACATATCTATTGTGTAAATTCCGGTGCACCTGTGTTAACATTTGTTACCCCTGGCCTGACATCCATTGTCAGTGGTTATTGGCCCTGGGCAAGTGATTCTTTGAAAATCTCTAGTTTGTTGTGACTGTGTCTAGTTGTCCCACTGTATAAACATTCCTAGTTCCTTTCATTTATCCATGCATAGCTTTTCTGTGAGAAAAATGATGAAAAGAATGATTTAGTTTTTAAAAAAAAATAAAGATAATGTTAATTTTAGAGAAATTCTTGGGCACAGTGTGTAGAAATACCAAGTAGTAGAGAGTTTTAACAATTATCATTTATTTAATTATTCATTTTTTACTTTTTTTTTTACATTTTGAGTTTTAAATTCTGCCCTTCCTTCCTGCCCCTACCCCACCCATTGAGAAAGCAAGCAATATGATATCAATTATACATGTGAAATCATGCAAAACATATTTTCATATTAGTCATGGGAAATTAGGATGGGATGGTTTTGCTAGTCATTTTTAGGTGTAATCCAGGGGTCTGGAACCTGCAGCCTCAAGGCCACATATGGCCCTCTAGGTCCTCAAGTGTGGCCCTTTGACTGAATCCAAACTTGAAGGGTGGGGATTCAGTCAAAGGGCCACACTTGAGATTTAGCAAAGTTGCAGGATCCACACAAATCATCAGCATTTCTATATATTGCTAACAAAACCCAGCAGCAAGAGATAGAAAGAGAAATTCCCTTTAAATTACTGTAGATATTATAAAATATTTGGGAGTCTACCTGCCAAAACAAAATCAGGAACTATATGAACACAATTACAAAACATTTTTCACACAAATGAAGTCAGATCTAAATAATTGGAAAAATATCAGTTGCTCATGGGTAGGCCAAGTTAACATAATAAAAATGACAATTCTACCTAAATTAATTTACTTATTCAGTGCCATATCAATCAAACTGCCAAAAATCATTTTATAGAGCTAGAAAAAAACAATAACAAAATTCATCTGGAAGAACAAAAAGTCCAGGGTATCAAGGGAACTGATGAAAAGAAATGCAAGGGAAGGTGGCCTAGCTGTACCAGATCTTGTATTATAAAGCAGCAATCATCAAAACTACTTGGTACTGGCTAAGAAATAGAGTGGCGGATCAGTGGAATAGGTTAGGTATGCAAGACACAACAGTCAATGACTATACTAATCTACTATTTGATAAATCCAAAGACTCCCGCTTCTGGGATAAGAAATCACTATTTAACAAAAACTGCTGGGAAAACTGTAAAAATGTATGACAGAAACTGGGCATAGACCAACATCTTACACCCTATACCAAGATAAAGTCAAAATGGGTACAAGATTTAGATATAAAGACTGATACTATAAGCAAACTAGAAGAGCAAGGAATAGTTTACCTTTCAAATCTATGGAGAAGGGAAGAATTTATAATCAAACAAGAGGTAGAGAACATTATGAAATGCAAAATGGATAATTTTGATTACATTAAATTGAAAAGATTTTCCACAAACAAAGCCAATGCATCCAAGATTAGGAGGGAAGCAGAAAACTGGGAAAGAATTTTTACAACCAGTGTCTCTGATAAAGACTTCATTTCAAAAATATATAGAGAACTGAGTCCAACTGATGAGAATACAAGTCATTCCACAACTGATAAATGGCCAAACGATATGAACAGGCAGAGAAAGAAACTAAAGCTATCTATAGTCATATGAAAAAAATGTTCTAAATCACTATTGATTAGAGAAATGCAAATCAAAACAACTCTGAGGTACCACATCACACCTATCAGATTAGCTAACATGACAAAACAAGACAATGATAAATGTTGGAGAAGATGTGGGAAAATTGCAACACTAATGCATTGTTGGTGGAGCTGGGAAATGATCTAGCCATTTTGGAGAGCAATTTGAAACCATGCCCAAATAGCTATACAGATGTGCATACCCTTTACCCAGCAATACCACTTCTAGAACTGTATCCCAAAGAGGTCATAAAAATGGGAAAAGGACTCACATGTACAAAAATATTTATAGCAGCTCTCTGTGTGATGGCCAAGAATTGGAAATTGAGGGGATACCCATCAATTGGAGAATGGCTGAACAAGTTATGGTATATGAATGTAACAGAATACTATTGTGCTATAAGAAATGATGAGCAAGCAGATTTCAAAAAAACCTGGAAAGACTTGTATGAACTGATGCAGAGTGAAATGAGCAGAACCAGGAGAATATTGTTCAGTTAGATTTGGTTCTTCACAGCAATGCAAGAATCTAAGACAACTCTAAAAGACTCACGATGGAAATTGCTATCCACATCCAGAGAAAGAACTATGGAGTCTGAGTACAGATGGAAGCATACTATTTGCTCTCCTTTTCCTTTGTTGTTTTGTTTTATTGTTTCATTCTCATGGTTCCTCTCATTAGTTCTAATTGTGCTTTACATCATGACTAATGGGGAAATATACTTAATATGAATGTATAAGTAGAGCCTATATCAGATTGCATGCCATTTTGGTGGGGGCGGGGAGGAGAAGAAATGGGAGGGGGAGAAAATTTAAAACTCAATATCTTATGGAAGTGAATGTTGAAAACTAAAAATAATTATTAAAAAAAAGACTACACTTGAGGATCTAGAGGGCCACATGTGGCCTTCAGGTCGAAAGTTGCCCACCCCTGGTCTGATCCAAAAGGTGGATTAGGTAAAAGGATTAGAGAGAGAAGCAACTGTAAATATTTATCAGAAGCATCTAAAATTGGAATCAAGAAAATTAGAATCATAGAGAAACACAGAATCTCAGAATCGGAAGGGACATTGGCATTCATTTGGTCTATCTTCTTTCACATTGAATGAACCTTCCATTATGATATCTCATCCAAGTGGTCACCTCGCTTCTACTTGAATATCTTTAGTGTTCAGTGTCTGCCACAGTAACTGGGTAATGAATGTTGATTGATTGACTGATTGATGGCAACAAGAAGCCTGATATCAGAGAGGGCAACCCACTCAATTTTTAGTAGTGCTAATTGTCCAGGAGGACTTCCTTAGTTGACCTGTACCTAGTGATCAAATGCAGTCTTGGTTTTGATGAGCCAGTCTCACATTTATACCATTTATTACATTTCTTTCCAGTCTTTAAGAGGCCATAGATATGGCCAAGAAGAGCTACAGGTGTTAGGTCTGGGGAATAGTATTTACATTGTCTAGGAAGCCAGGAAAGAGCTTTTCAATCATTGTCATTTATCTCTCTTCTGATACTCGTATGCAGGTGTTTGACATTAGTGGGAATTATGTTCTTTAGCTGTGAAATAAATCAGATGCTGAGATTTAGATTGGAAGATTGTTTTGGAAAAGTCTGTACCTAATTGTAGCCCAGTCTGTGACCATGCTTAACATCATTCAGATTGGTTACGATTGATAGGCTGTCTATGTTTCCCACTGGATCGAGTCATCAGTAAGGGCACTGGAAGACCACCATCCCTCTCTCTGTGCTCTTTGGGCCACAGATTGAGTGAGGCAGGCTCCTCAAATTGGAAGTTCTGGGTGAACAAAGGTGTCAGTCCTGTTAAAACCCTAAAGAAGGTTTAGGCAGATGTAGTCCAAGTACAGATGGGAACAATAGTTTGCTGTGTTTTGGAAAAGCAAAAGAGAAAAGCGCCTAGTAAAGTCTTACTTTACACTATTTTTATGCTTTTTATCAGTCAACTTGCATTTATTAAGCACCTGCTGTGTGCCAGGCACTAGGCTAAGTGCTCGGGATATAAAAAAAGGCATAAAACAGTCCCTGTTCTCATGGAGTTCATAGTCTTATGGGGCACACAACAAAAACTTTGTATGAACAAGAATAAATTGGGGACAATCAAGAGAAGGGAGGCACTAGAATTAAGGGGAAATCAGGAAAGGTTTCTTGCAGAAGGCAGGATTTTAGCTACAAGTTGAAGGAAGCCAGGGAAACCAGGAGGTGGAAATGAGGAGGGGCAGCATTCCAGGCATGTGGGACAGCCAGGGCCAAGGTGTGGAGTCTGGAGATGGAGGTCTTGTGCAAGGAACAGCAACCAGATCAGTGCAGTGAGATCAGGAGGGTAGGAAGGGTTTGGGTTATGATGGGCTTTAAAAGCCAAATAGAGGATTTTACATTTGATCCTGGAGGTGATCGAGAGCCACTGGAATATATTGAATAGTAGTAGCATGATATGATCAAATCTGTGTTTTAGGAAGATCACTTTGACAGCTGAGGGGAGGATGGACTAGAGTGTAGTAAACACTATATAATGTTAGCTAGTGTTATTATTATTATTATGGAGAAAAGGGGGCCAATATGAGAGCCATTAAGGTAGAAATGACAGGATTTGACAACTGATATGATTTGGGGGATGATAGGAGTTGAAGATCATAGCGAGGTTGCCCACCTGGGAGACTAGGAAAATGGTGGTGCCTTTGGCAGTAATAGGGAGGTTAGGGAGAGGAGAAATAATCCAGGGCAGGGGTGGGGAATCTTTGACCTAGAGGCCACATGTAGCCTTGAAGTTGCAGGTTTCCCACCCCTGGGCTAAGTCGTGTCTGAATAGACCAAAGAGAGCAGGTCTAGGAACAAATATCTGATTCAAAGTGTGTGGAGCTAGAACAGACAAGTCGAGTTAGAAATGACCTTAGAGATCATTTAGTTCAACCCTCTAGAAGGTGAGGAAACTGAGGCCCAGAATAGTGAAATGACTTGCCCAGAGTCATTGGTTGACTGCCAGAATTTTAGGCCAGGTCCTTTGACTTCTTCTCCAATGGCCTTTTCACTTCTGACATCCAGTTCAGAATTCTGAGACTGGCAGATAACATCGACTGGCTCTCAAGAACAGAACCAGGATCAGTAGTTGGAAGCATTAGGAACAACTTTCTTGCTGAGCTGTCCAAAATGGAATAAGGTGCATTGGAGTAGGGAAGAACATGTGTCAAAGACAGTGGAGACGGGGATGATTGCCTTTGGGAGGAGCTGGTCAAGATCGCTTTTGTTGTTTGTCCTTCATTCTCCAAGGGGACCATGACATTTAAGGTTCTAAGAATCTACGGTCTAATAAAACAACCCCACCCAAACCTGGCCAGATGATGGGCAAAAGACTGCCCATAACACAGGCAAGTGCTGTTCATTAAAGTTTCTGATTTGAATTTAACAGTAGTACCAGCTAGTTTTCTTTCTAGAATGGAAGTGGCATTGGTGAGAGGCAGCCTGGCATAGTGGACAGAATCGGGAAGGCTTGGATTCCAGTTTGGCCTCTGACACATACTGCCTATGTTATCCTGGGCAAGTCACAACCTGTCTGAATTCTTGGACAATTGCTAAGATAACAACTACAGATTTGTAGTAATAAAGGTGTTTTCTTCTCTGGTGGTTCCCCCTCAACCGTTGAAATTACAAGTCTGTAACCTCCCTCCTCTTGCTCATCAACCCATTCCCCCAATAACTTCCCCCCCTCAAAAAAAAATGTTGGCACAGATTCTCAGTGCAGTTTTCTGACCCCATCCCAACCCGTGTCCCAGTACCTTAAAAGGACAATTCTTTAGACTCACATTCCTCAATTCTGGCAGCAAGACAATAAGAGGAGATTAAGGTCTAACAACCATAAAACCTCAATTATCCAGAACTTCTAAACGACAATGATTTTTCTTTTCTCCTTGCATTCTTTTTGCAGAGGCAGACTCATTTAGTGGAAAGAATACAAGATTAGAATCCGGAGTCCTGAAGGTTCGGCTTTGCCACTAATTTGAACTGTGATTTGGACCATATCATTCATTAACCCTCTTTGGACCTCATTTTCCTGATCTGTAAAGGGAAAGAGTTAGGCCAGTGGGTTCTCAAGCCCTTTCCAGGTCTAATGGAAAGCCCTCCAATCTAGACTCTGGAGTTACTGGCCCTAGGTTTATATCCCAGATCCAACAGTAGCTGTGACCATGATCAAGGCATTTAAAACTAGCCTCTTTCCTCATCTGCAGAATGGGTATGGTAAAAACACATGCCTCTCTCACCAGACTATTGTGAGGAAAGTATTTAATGTTTGTCAAATTGAATTCTCATTTAAACCCTCCGTCTGTGTTCTTGAAGGACTTCACTCTCTTCGCCCTCTCTCAGATTCTTAACAGATTTTCCCAGCTAGATATCATAAGTCTCTCCTAGGAGCCTCTTTCATGCTCACGGCTCCCATGCATTTGGTAAACCAAACACTGCCATTCCGTGTTGGGTTTTTGTGCTTCCTGTAACGGACTTTGCCTCCCCCCAACAGCTGTGTCACCCCTAGCAGCTGTGTCAACAACAGCGACCCCAGATCCCTCTCCCCCCAGGTGGAGGTTTGTCTCTTGGCCTGATACAATCCCAGGGTATGTCTGCTGTTTACCAGTCCTGAAGGAAGAATCCATTCTAGCTGCTTCCAGACATGCTCACGTGCCTTTACATTTTAGCTGCCCTAAAATCTAGCCACGCCTGACTGAGATGGCCCCCACTGCCCTATCGTACCTCAGGCTGAGCTTTTGTGCCTAGGTATCTTTCATGTCCCAGCCCAGATCCCAAAGACTTTGATCATCTTGGGGCACTCTTCATGTTCAAATGGTTTTTAAGTGTTTTATCTTGTTCCTTAACCTGATTGGGGTGTCTCTGGAATTGTAGAATCCTCCTTAGATTGGAAATGTTGGAAAAGACCTTATCTAGTCAGATCCTTTTTAAAACTGGGCCTCCTTACAACTTTCCTGACACTTGGAGAGATTTTGAGGAATTTCCTACCTCAAGGTGACGCATTCCACTGTTATCTCTGCCTGTTCCAGAGTTCTTTATTCATTAGAGATCTGCCCTGTAACAAAGCCACATCAAACTGGAAAATCTCCTCATTTTTCTACCTGACATGTCTTCCAATGTATTTACATACACATTCCCTCTCTTCTCCCAAACCATGTTTAAAATGTCAGTCTGTTTTACAAGGTCCCACCTTGTCTGAAATAACAATGAAAAAGAATGTTCTTGCCTCTGATGAATTCTCTAAAACAAGGCTTAGATATGACACGTATCTAGAGTCTCCTCAAAATGTGAGTGACCCTTCTCAAAGGTACTCAGTATGTAACAGGAATATCAGGTGAAGGACAATTGCTTATTTCTTCCACCCCGGAAAATGCTTAAGACTCAAAGACTGGGGCAGCTAGGTAGCTCAGTGAATGGAACACCAACCCTGGAATCAGGAGGACCTGAGTTTAAATCCAGCCTCAAACACTTTACCAGCTGTGTGACCCTGGGCAAGTCATGAAACCCCAATTGCCTCAAAAAAAAAAGACTTAAAAACAAATAATAAGTACACGGGAACAAACATAAAACATGTTAAAGATCCCATTATACTCATTATATTGTCCCACAAGGTAAAAAGCCATTTGTGGGATGACAGAGACTTCACATTTGCCTCAGACCTTCTGGTCCCAGCAACTTGATGGGCAGGACACATAAGCCGAAAAAGGTGACCAGCACTCAAGCTTCCGTGTGTGTGTGTGTGTGTGTGTGTGTGTGTGTGTGTATCAACCGCAAGCAAATAGTAGGAGAGGGGAAAAAAATCCTTTTTCCTCCTTGCTTGAACTTTAAGAGAGAAAAAACTCTGAAAAAAAAAGAGTCCTAGAGAGAGAACTCCCAAAATAGTAGGTGGAGACATTGATCACAGGGAGGGTTATAAGAATCTGTTCTGCTTGATAGGCAGAGCTAATGTCTTTCACTACCTTCCAGCTGATGGGACCAATAAGGTGCTTCACCATCCCAAGAATCTGCAGATCCCTCAGTTAGGAGCCAGAACTCCATGAGAGATGCCCACTTCCTAACAAAGCCCCATGCCCTATAATTTCATCAAGTAGACTGGGAGGATTTGGCTGACCAAGGTCACCCCTCCCTTACCTATCCCCGAATTCTTCTACAAAATTAATTGCCCACAGCCTCTTATATTGATGTGAATTTAGGAAACTATAGTTCCTCCTAGGTCAGGGTGGGGAACCAGTGGCCCCAAGACCACATGTTGCCCTCTAGGTCCTCAAGTGCGGCCCTTTGACTGAATCCAAACTCTCCTAAGTCCACTGGAGAGCTTCTCTGAACAAGCCTTAAATGGCCTTGTAAATAAAGGAATGGTTTTTAGCAAGCCAGTTTAGAACTTAGGGAAATTAGGCTTTTTTTTTTCCTTTCAGCATCTTTTGGACTTTCTAAAAAAGAGTGTTGGCTTGTAAAGTCTAAAACACAGAACTTCCCCTGGGTATTTTTTAGCCAGCTGCTAGAGGTTTTCTCCTTGTCTTGTTTTCCAAGATCCTTCTAGGCCAAGCTAAGAGCTTTCTTAACTGATAAAACTAATTTCTGCATCACTTAACACAGTTTTAGGAACCAAAGTTCAAGGTCATTGACCTTTTGGTCTTAGTTTTTACATCTGTAATATCAGAGAGTTGGAGTAAGTGATGTCTAAGATTTCTTTCAGCTCTGACATTCTGTATTCTAAGATCCAGTCCAGCTCTGTTCTGTTAAATCAGTATTTATTTTTAATGCTTGTAGTAGGCTGAACGCTGCACTAAGGCCTGGGGAATTTACAGGATTAAGAGTAGACACAGTCCTGGCCTTTGAGAATCTTATAATCCAGTAGGAAGATTCTAAGGACCCTCTCATCTCTAATATTATATAGTCAGTCTATGATTCCTTCCAGCTCTGACATTCTTTGTAACTGAACTTAGCCTATTTTAATTGGAATAGATCCATTTTTTTCCCATTCTGACAGGTCATCCTTGCTAAACAGTGGATTTCCTGTATTTCTTCGGAGATACTCAATTCAACAGCATTGAGGTCCCTTCTATGCTGTGAAGACAAAAGACACATGCTATGAAGGAGCTGGTGTTCTTCTTGAGGGTATAACATGTACCCAGATAAATAAATACAAAGTACTTACAAAGTACTTTCTGTAGGGCTGTGGAGAGCATGCACAGCTGGAGAGAGGTGTGGGCGGCAGTAAGACTGTAGAGCAGATGGTAAGTGAGCCTCGGGAGCCTGGAAGGGAGGTAGGGGTTACAAGATCCGGAAATGAGAGGGAAGAATATTCCAGGCAAGTCTGGGCCATAGCCCAGGGCTGAGAGCTTGAGCAACCTGCCTTATACTTTATAAGATTACGTATTTAGAGCTGAAAAGGAGCTTGGAGGCCACCTAGAACAACTCCTTCATTTTATGGATAGGGAAACTGAGACCAGGAGACATGAAGACTTGCCCAAAGTCATCAAAGCATCTTCTTAAGTGGCACAGCCAGGCTCTGAATACACAGTCTCAGATTCCAAAGCCAGCACCTTTCAATCCCTCATTGTTAAGCTCTGGCAGCCTCTTTATGGTTAAATTTCACCATATGCTCATTCAAATAGCAATTAGACGATATCAAAATCTCTCTCTCTCTCTCCCTCCCTCTCTCTCTCTCTCTCTCCCCCCTTCCTTCCTTCCTTCCTTCCTCCCTCCTTCCTTCCTTCCTTTCTTTCTCTTTCTTTCTTTCTTCCTTCCTTCCTTCCTTCCTTAGCAATTGGAGATAAGTGACTTGCCCAAGTCACACAGCTAGTCATCAAAATCAACTTTCAAACAAGAAATACAGGTAAAGTTTGACACTTTCTAGCTGTGTGAGCCTGGGCAAGTCACTTAACCCCAACTGCCTAAGCAAAAAAAAAAAAAGAAAGAAAGAAATACAGGTAAAGCCAGCAAACCTAATTATGAGGTGCAAACTTCGCCTGCAGGCCCAGTGAGTATTGGCAGATAAGATAGTCACTGTAAACTCTCAAGGGAGTTTAGGTCTCTGAGACCAAGTTAGATCCTCGTGCAGAGGCAGGCACTTTCTTAGCACATGGAGTGGAAACAGCCATTAGCAATCATTTATCCAACCTCCTCATTTTACAGATGAGAAAACTTGGGCCCAGAGGGTTGAGATGATTTAGATGACATCGCACAATTAAATGCTGCTAACAAACCAAAATGTGAAGGACATGAATTACAAGGAGTGGAAATTCCATCGGGAGATTAGAGTCCTAAAAGAACCCTATCGTCATTCCTCATTATCTCATATCATCCTGTAGCATTAGGTGAAAGGGAGTTACACAGAACATGTAGCAACCACACATTCTTGACTTACAACAGTATCCTTGTTACACAAACTATTCCTCTCCCTTCTCTTCTTCCCCATCTGTGGCTATAGAGCCCTCCATATTGAAGTGAACTCCCTCAGGCAAGAGTGTAGAGCAGGGGTGAGGAAATCAAAAGAATACTGGACTAGCTCTGTGATCTTGGCAAGTCCCCTCACCTCTCTTGGCCTCAGTTTCCCCATGTATAAAATGAGAGAAGGTAATTGAACTACGTGATCTCTGAAGTTTCTTTTGGCTCTAAAATTCTGTGTTTCATTGCCTCTTGGACTTGCTGATCCCATTTCCATATCTATAAGACAGAGATAATACTTGTATCTCCCACGCCACTGACATGGTGTGAGGCTCAATGAAGGAGGGTAGCCATGCTCCAGGTGGCGTTATCAGTGCTGCTATAATCCCCATGTCCAGACTGACTGGCTCCGGAAGCCCACTTCTAGAAACATCAACTTAACACATGTTAAAAGGAGTTCCGGGTAAAGTGGCTTCTTATGATGAAAGAGGGCCCAAGACAGTCCTCAAACAGAAACTCCCCTGGATGTTCCTGCCAGTTCTTGGGTGGCTCTCTATTCCTAGCATCCAGAGAATCAGTTTCTCTCTTCAGACCTATTCTCCTGAAATTATACCCTTTTCTCCTTGCTTTATTTCTCTACCACCCATCTACCATTGTAGCCCAGCACACTTAACTCAGCTGTTAAAAGTGCACAAACTATTTTACCATAGTGGGTGGGTACCACAGGAAACACATTAGGGGAGTTACAGGAATAGAGTTTCACATTATTCTGTTGAACTTGGGGCAGGTTCACACAGAAAAGGCTTTTACAGTTGTTCAGAATTATCAAGTGTCAGAGTGGGAGGGATCTTCAAACAGGATCTAAAAGCTGAAAAAGACCACATGATAACAATACCTGCTGTTATATATGTATGTGTATGTATTTTTATTACATAACACTGTATATTTATTTTTCTCATTTGAACCACCCAATAACCCTCTTAAGTGGTACTAGAGATATAATAGTGTCCATATTTTACTGGTTATGAAATTAAGAAATCTCTCAGATCCAGCAGCTAGTCTGGGTCAGAGGGGAGTCAAACCCAACTACCAAGTCCAGCATTCTGCCCACCGAATTGTGTAGCTTTTCAACAAAGTAATATCAGAGCTAGAAGGGGCCTGAGAACGTTGAATATCAGAAGGTCAGAGCTGGAAGAACACAGAATATTAAAACTTTTGGAACTCATTTTTCAGATAAGGAAACTGAGGGCCACCCCCACCCCCAAAGTCACATAGTCCATCCACATCAGGCCTCAGACTTGGCAGATATCCTACTCTGATATTCTTTCCTCTAAATCATGTTGCCCTCCACCCCCCCCCCCACCACTTCCTGGTACAACCTCATGTCTACATCTGAGGCCAACTTCTCTTTTTCTCAGCTCCCTTGGTTACCCTTTCTGCTGAGTATACAGCCACATACCTAAGTCTCCAAAGCCACTCAGTCATTTTCTTGGACTCTATCCATTCATTCATTCATTCATTCAACAAATGTCTATTGACCATCTGCCACGTGCAAGATCTGATGCTAAACTCTGGGGAGAGACAAAAATAGCAAATATAATAATCACAACCCTCAAGGAGGTTTACAGCATTGTCAAGGTGGATAGGGTATGCACACATCATTATAATACAAGGCATGATGTAATAAGGTCCCTAAGGTGGCACAAGAAATGTTATGCGAAGATTCAGGGGATGAATGGAGTCTTGTTTTTTCTGGCTGGGGTAAATTATGAAAAACTTCAGAAGAGCACGAAATTTAAGTCGGGTTTCTGAATTAGTGGAATATAAGGCTGGAAAATTGATTTATGACCAGATCATGGAAGACCCTAAATGCAAGACTGAGAAGCTTGGACTTCGGCTCTCAGAATATTCCTAAAGGAGACTCTTTCCTGGCTTCTCAGCCTATAGTTGGATTCCTTGAGTTAGACTCCCCTGACTTCTTTATCTGTCATCTCTCAGCATGCTTTCACTTTATCTCATGTTTTCTGATCCCAACATTTATCTAAAAAAAAAAATCTAGAGGTTATTTACAATTGTCTCACCTGCCCATACCCCAGCCCTTCTGTGTCACCCTCTTTCCTGGCTGGCACAGAACTCTTACTCCCAGTTCAAACTGGCTTCTCAGAGAACATTCACATATGGAAAACCCACTCACACTTTGATTCCTCTATCTGCTGACTTATTCTAATGAAATAAATTCAGTCCACATATGATTTTTAATGGAAAAGGTTTTATACTACAGGAAGGTGAAAACTCTTGTAGATTCACTTTACACCTTTGCAGAAAAAATAGTATATTTTTTAAAAATCAAAACACCTCACCCTAATTATTCCGAACCATAGCTTGTTAGAATTGGAAAGGTCCTCAAAGACTATGCAGTTCAACCATCCTGGAACAGAAATCCCAGTAAAATATCTCTTGTCAAATGATTATACACCTCTGGTGAGGACGAATTAACTATCCCTAAGGCAGCTCATTCCATTCATTATCAGTTCAGCTCAATGAACATTTTAAGCACCTACTATGTGCAAGCCATTGTGCTATACCCTAAGATGGGCTGGGGAACCTTCAGCCTCAAGGCCACATGTGGCCCTCTAGGTTCTCAAGTTCGGTCCTTTGATTGAAGTCTTTGGGCCACATTTGCGCACCTAGAGGGCCACACGTGGCCTCGGGTCTACAGGTTCCCCACCCCTACCCTAAGAGTAGAAAGACGAGTATAATGCAGTCCCTTTGCTCATGCAGTCACTTATTTCATACAGCCTGCTATCTAATGGGGAAAGGAAATGTGAACAAATAACTACAATACAGGAGAGTAAGATGAGATTTTTCTAATATTTTATTTTTTCCAATTATATGTGAAAAGTTTTTAACGTTCATTTTTCAAATTTTGAGTTCCAAATTCTCTCTCTCCTCCCTGAGATAACAAGCAATTTGATATAGGTTATACATGTGCAGTCATGCAAAACATTTCCATATTAGTCATGTTGTGAAAGAAAATACAGGTAAAAAAAAATAAAGTAAAAAATGGTATGCCTTGATCTGTATTCAGAGTCCATCAGTTCTTAAGATTTTCTTTTATATCCTCTTTAAGAGTCTGAGCTAAGTACAAAGGAGGGATATAGGACTACACTGTGAGAAATTTGAAGGGGGGAGGGAGGTATTGCTTTCCCCTGGGGGTGTTAGAGATGGCTTCATAAAGGAGGTGACCTGTAAGGTAGGCTTGGAAGGAAGGAGCTTTAGCAGAGATTTGGGCATTTGGGGGCAAGGATGAGGAGCTATCTATTTCAGACGTGGAGGGCTGCCACATCAGTCAAAGCAGAGACAAGAGGTAGTAGGACAAGCCCAGGAGATAGAGAGTAGCCTGTTTTGGCTGGAGCACGCAGTATTGAAGGGGAGATAAGGCTGGAGAGGTAAATTAGAGCTTTGGGGAAGGTCTTAAAGTCACTGGACAGATCTGATTCAGATTAATTCAACAAGCATTCTCTGCTTGGCATATCCCCAGAGGGTTCACCAACAAAAAGAAAGACTCCATACACACCAAGAAATTTTGATATTTTTGTAGTAGCAAAGAACTGGAAACAAAGTAAATACCATGGATTGGGGATGGCTAAACTAATTATGGCAAGTGAACATAATGGACTCCTACTGTGCCTCAAGAAATCACAAACGTGATGAACAAGGAAGGAGGAGTCCAACCATGCAGAGTAAAGTGAGCAGAGCTGCAAAACAACATACACTGTGTATATGTAACAGTGTAAATAAGAAAGGAGAACAGCCACAAAGCAATTGAAACTCAGTGTGGCAAAATTACAAAGAGCAAACTTGGCCCCAAAAGAGAGATATGAGAAGACACTTCCTCCTACCACTCTGTAGAGGCGAGGGTCCGACAGTGGGAAAGTCACTGAGAAAGGCACATTTCTTCAGTCTGCTGATTGGTTTTACTGGGGACTTTTTCCTCTTTTGAAAAAAAAAATTATTTGTTATAAGAGGTCACTTTCTGATAGGAGGGAATAGAAGGATATGGAGAAAATTTTAGGCAATGTAAGAATCAATTTTTAAAAAATGCTTTTTAAAATTTTTAAAATTATTTTTAAAACTTTATTAATTAAAAAAAACTTTATTAGCAAGGCATAATGGAGATTTTTAAAAAGACTCTCCACCTCGGAAAAAAGAAAGAAAGAAATAGCTGCTACCCTTAAGGAGTTTGTATTGCAGCTGGGAGATACAGCGTGTGCACAGACGAGTAGAGCTGCTTTCTTTTGGGGATGAGGGAACTGTGGGACTTCTACAACTGAAATACATCTACAAACTACCCATTGTGTTGTATGCCCTCATAAATGTGAGTTCTTTGAGAGCAAGGACTATCTGAATTTTCTATTTGTACCTGGCACTTCATGCAAAGTTTTAGCACATGCTTAATTTTTTCTTTGAAAGAAGGAAAGAAAGAGAGAGAGAGAAGGAAAAGAGAGAAAGAAAGAAAGAAAAAAGAGAGAAAGGAGAAAGTACAGAGAGAGAGAGAATTCCCAAAATGGGGAAAAGGCCCAAAGCTGAAAGATGGAATGGAGGGTACTGAGAACATCAAGTTTAACCAGCACAAACCCATCCATGAGCACATATGAAGCACCTACTGTGCTCCATGTTCTGTACCAGGTGTTGAGGATAAAAAGATAAAAATGAAAACAGAAACTTATGTCCTACTTGAAGAGAAACAACATGCTCACAGACAAGTAAAGATAAATATATTAAAAGTAACTCCTGGAAGGGGAAGTAAAAGCTGGGGAGACGGGAGGCCTCATACTGGAGATGAAGTTTGAACTGAGCAGGAAGGAAGCTGGGGTGTATTCTAGCCATGGGATACAGCCTGTGCAAAGGTGTGGAGGCTAGAGTCAGAATGTTATATATGAAGAATGTTATATATGAAGAATGACCAGAAGTGAGGAGAAGAAAATGTGGAAATAGGCTTGGGATTGGTAGCAAGAGCCCAGCTGCTAAGGGCTTTAGACACCCTTGGTTTGTATTTTATCTTAGAGGTGATAGGAAACTGCTGGAGTTTCTTAAGGGATGTGGCATGCTCAGAGCAGAGTTTTAGGAATATCAGCTTGGAAGCTGTGTGGAGAATGGTGAAGTCAGAAATAGTTTAGGCAGGAAGTGATAAGATCCTGAAACGAGGGTGGCGGCTTTATGTGATGGAAGGACAGGGCTGGGTGCAAGAGCTGCAGCGGGGAGAATGGACCGCCAGCTGATTGATTGGCAGCAGGCAGGGAGGGGGCCTAGGCAGGCCAGGAAAGCTGGCTGATGGGGAATGGTGGCGTCCTTGACAAAAGTCAGGAAGTGAGAAGGAAGAACAGGAGTTCCTCACATTGAGCCGCCCTGTACTTTTCACACACTGAACCTCAGTCTACTCTTCTAGGCCAAGCAAAACAAACCTGCGCCCCTTTCTGACAGTCCAGGAGGTGTTCAAAGACAGTGGTTATGTCTTCCCTGAGCTGATGCAGATCGCTCTGACCCTCTTACTTCTCTACCCACGTGTGCAGTATGACTCACATTGCCCAAAAAGATTGATTAGGATATTGGCAAATCCCAGAATTCAGATCTGGAAGGGACCTCAGCAGCAGTCTAGTCTAGACCAGCCCAAGGCTAGTGTTTGTTTTCCTTTTCCCCTGCCCCATCCCCGTCCCCCCCAAAAAAAATTTGTCCAGTGTTATCAGTGGCTTTGTTTCTGAAATTTCTGAAATATTCTGGGAATAAGGTACCATTTCTGTAGTGTTTGGAACATATCTAATATTGTCTTTTCCCTCCCAGCCCCAGATTCTTCTTCTTTGTAGGAAAGGTGAGTCTAGTTTTAACTATCTCCATTCCTTTTCAGGAGCTGGAAAAGCTGGGACTGGGAGACAGCGTGGACCTTCATGTGTACGAAATTCCTGTGGAATACCAAACAGTCCAGAGGCTTATACCTGCCCTGTGGGAAAAACACAGTCCTCAAGTGAGTGAGGAAACTAGTCCCTTCTCCCCACCTCCCCGTACTCCCCCCTCCCCAGATACTAGACAGAGCCTTCCCCAAATTGTAATTGACTCCTCAATATTCAATCCTAACCCCTCCCCAGGGCCCAGATTTTACAATGTCATTGCAATAGCTGGGAATCCAAAAGTGATTCTACATGCCATTGTAGTATGGATAGACCTGGGGCACATTCCATCTCTCAGCATCTGCACTGAAGGCACACACCTCTTCTTGGATTCACAGTCATGTGCCTTACCAGCACATTCCAATCTTAGACTTCAGGCTGGTGGAATTGTTTGTGTGGTAAGACTTAAGGAGTGCTGGAAGGTGTCCCCAAAATATACCTTCTCCTACCCAAGCAAGGCCTGAAAAGTCCAAATTTAGTAATCCCTTTGCCTGGCATGGGTACCACTGATTTCTTCCCACCACTGAGGAGTTCTCAAAGGCTGTACCAGGGGAACTTAAGCTTTAGCGGGAACAGCTTTGTGTACAGTGAACTGTGTCTGTCATCTGAGGACTAGACTACCTAAATTGAGGAGGGCTTATCACTAGGTGAAGCAGGTAATGAATTTTTCAGCCACAGCCTCTCCCACAGACCATTTACTGTGTCATGATGAAGGGGGTGAAGTATTGTTGTAAGATGTATTAGGTTAAGATCGCTACTTCCAGGAGTAACAGTAAAAAGTATCTGCTGGGATTTACACTGAAACCAAGAATTATGTCTTCTTCCAGTCATGATTAAGCATTCTGAATGTGAATCCGTAATTGGTCCCCAATAGATGTGGCGTATTAGCAGGAGGTCAAACTCTTGATGAAGGCCTGAAATACTCTGCCTGAGCCAGCCGAGCCGTGTCAGAGTTCAGTGCCCCCTTGGCAGACCCCTGTGCGTGTCCCCCTCCTTTGTCTCTGCATTTTCACTCAGTCCTTGCCTGTTTCTTTGTATACAGTTGCAGCCTGTGTATCTCTGGTTTGGCTTCCTTCATCTGTTATTTCATGACTTCTCATATTTCTTTATATTCCTCATGACTGTTACTCTTCATTGTATCATGATGCTCTGTTACTTTAACATATCCCAAGTTTTTTTTTTCTTAACCTCTTTCTCACTTGGACTAAATTTGTTTTGCTGTTTTCTGAACCATCTGTTGTCGAGTGGTTGATGCTTTTGTTTTCAATGTTGTTCTTATAGTATAGTCCCAAAAATAGCCCAAAGAGTATGATTATTTTTATAACTCTTGCATGCTGCCAAATTATTCTCCAAAAAGATGGTATCCATTTGTAATTCTACTAGTAATATTTTAGCCAGAACTTACCAGACAATTTAGAAAGGACAGCAAGCTAAGTTATGGAGTCCTGAAATCTTAAGCTATCTCAAAACAAATCATAGAGGCTGGCATAGTTTGGCTTTTTGGACTAACTACTCCCTTTCTCATGGATCTCAGCACTGGGCCAGGCTTTGCTAGTTATTACAATGTTATCTTAGGTGAAAGACCCTGCCTGACCTCCTAAAAAACTCTACTTCCATGATGCATCTTATGGCCTCTTCCACTTAGCAAGGCAAGGTCACACAGCTGGATGCTAGGTCCCATGAATATTTCACACTTACCCCAGCCCTACTACTGACTCCAACCATTCCTCAAGTTCAGACTGAAACAAAGAGTGAAAAATCTATCTAACTCTATCTAGTTCCTTTTACTGTTAAGTGCATCATTCCTCTGCAGCTGGTCGTCCATGTAGGGGTGTCTGGCATGGCAACCACAGTTACCTTGGAAAAGTGTGGCCATAACAGTGGATACAAAGGGCTGGACAACTGCCTTTTCTGTCCTGGCTCCCACTGCTGCGTAGAGAATGGGCCGGAATCCATCGACTCCATCATCGACATGGACGCCGTCTGCAAGAGAGTGACCACCCTGGGCCTAGATGTCACAGTGACCATATCCCAGGATGCTGGCAGGTAGGCACAGAGCTCGTGGGGCACAGCCTGCCCCAGCCTTCCATTTACTTTCCTCACCTATAGAATGAAGGGTTTTGACTAGATGCCTTTATGATCATGTATCATAAATCATATAATCTTACAATTTTTATTAGGGGCAACTTGGAGTCATCTGATGTCCTAGGGCTGATCTTCTCCTCTAAGAGCAGCCCATCCCCTTTTTTGTAGAATCACAGACTCAGATTTAGAAAGGGCCTGAGACCTATGTAGTCTGCCCTGACTCTTGTCCACATTGCTAATAAGCAGTCACATAGCCTCTCTAAAGACATCTAGTCACAGAGAATTTGTTACCTGTTGAAGCAGCCCATTCCATTATGGGAAGTTCCATAGTGGGAACTTCTGTATCAGGAGGCAAAATTCAATTCCCTGCAGCTCCCATTCATTATTTCTAGTTTGGCCATCTAGGGCCAATTAGAATAAATCTTATTTCTCTCCTCCCACTGCAGCCAGTGGCTCAGTGGATAGAGCACTGGGCCTGGAGTCAGGAAGACCTGACTTCAAATCCAGCCTTAGACACTTCCTAGCTTTGTAACCCTGGGCAAGCCACTTTACCTCCATTTGCCTCATCTATAAGATGGGGATAATAACAACACCTACTTCCCAGGTTTGTTGTAAGGATCAAATGAGATGATATTTGTAAAGCTCAATCAAATGAGACAGTATTTGTAAAGCTTAGCACAGTGCTTAGCACATGGTAAGTGTGATATAAATGTTAAGTAGTAGTAGTAGTAGTAGTAGTAGTAGTAATAGTAGTAGCAAAATGGAGATATCAGTATCCCCACCTATTAGTATCAGTACCTACTTCCTAGGATTGTTGTGAACATCAAGTGATATAATATTTCCTGGCACATAATAGGCACTATTCCCTTCTCTTTCCCTTCCTACTGAAAAGCCTGTACAATATTTGAAATAGAAATAATTTCAAAGTCTTCTCTTCTACAGACTTTTTCAAACACCAAACTAAGACTTGAGTCTAAAGGTGTGCAGACCAGAGTAATTAACCTCCATTTGAGGCCTATGTAAAATTGAGGGGAGGTCCACGGGGTCCATAGACATGTTTAAAAATCTCCGTGACTGTAACGTATACATGCACCACCTTGATACCATCCCAGTGGGGAAATGCCTCCCTTTTGCCCATCTAAACCGCCCCCCCCCGAGTGGCTCATCCATCCTGAGTCATCCATTTGACTTAGGTTATTTGACTCCTCATTACATTCAATTTTAATTTCTGGTCACTAAACATCTTCTGGTGTATTTCTCCTTTTTTTCCCTCCTTTCTTCTCACCAAACCTTAGGTACCTCTGTGATTTTACTTACTACACCTCCTTATACCAGAGCCATGGCAGATCTGCATTTGTGCATGTCCCTCCGCTAGGAAAACCCTATAACGCAGACCAGTTGGGCCGGGCCCTACAAGCCATCATCGAAGAAATGCTGGACGTGTTGGAGCAGTCTGAAGACCAAATCAACTATGGGCACCAACACTGAGCAGGACGGGATGGGTGGATTGTCGTGGTCATGCTTGGGAGCGGTCCCCTCCTGCTCAGGACTCTAGGTACGCCATTCCGCCCTGCTGTCCAGCACAGGCCCTAAAGACTCGAGCACACGTACTTGGCTTTGCTCAATTTCTCTGGTGCATTCCCCTCCTCTTACCTTGCACCAGCGAAGTTGATTCGAGGGAGGGGGCAAAGGTTTCTCTTTCTCCTTTCCTTTCATTTTCTTTTTTGAAAACCAGCTGCAACCATTTACTTTGTTTCCTGAAGTGGCCAGACTTTCTGCGGAGTCTGTCCATTGGTCAAGTGATATCAACAGACTCGACTACATGCTGAGGTCCAGATGTTCAGGATTGACATCTGGAACTGGAGTGTTTGGTTCAAGGGAAACTGGATGATAACCTCCTCCTTCCCCATGGTGTCTGGTTAGTCCTTAATCTAAAAGATTGGGTAAGGGACTTTGGTTAGGTCTTTGTATACAGTAATAGAAAACAGGCAAACCTAAAAAGGCTGAGGTGGGATGGCTTTCATTTTAAGGCTGGCACTAGTTTGGGACACTGATTAATTTATAATCCTTCTTGGTTAAAAGTCAAACATGATACAGCAAAGTTGTTTTCTGGTTTTAGGTTGGGATTCAGTTTCTTTCCATCAGCTCCAAAGGTTCAGCCCAGAAATGTGGATCTATGAGACTCACCGTTGTTCTGGGTATCCTAGGGAGCCCCACAGAGATCCATTTTTCTTGCTGTCTAGAGCATGGAGGGAGGTGCCCCATTCCCAGCTGCACACCCTCCTTGCCAATTTTCCCACCCTAGCCCAGAGCTTTGTGTTGCTTGGGAGAAAAAGATTGTTTGGTTTGTGTGTGTGTGGGTGGGATATTTTGCTTTGATGGTATTATTTTTCATTCTTAAACACACACACACACACACACACACACAACACAACAATTCATTGAGCTGAAAAAATATCCGAGCAGCCACTGTCTGCCATTTGTGATTGGTTTGTCTGCCCTCCTGGTACTAGGGGTGGATGCAACTCAGTAACCTTTAGAGTAACTCATTAGGCTGTATTATCTTTTCTGTACTGCCCCTCTCAAGGGGAGGGCTCCCTGGTAGGGACTCTATTTTAAGAACTGGTGACGAGTTCATTAGATGAACATTTCCAAAGGGGATTTCCAGGCAGCACTAAAAGTGTGCGTGCAGCCTTCCCCTCTTTCTTAGATCTAACCCAGGAGTGTTGAGGCCTAGAATGGGGTTTGGGGGAGGGGGTGCCATGAGACAGGGGAAAGACCCTCCAACAGAACTTTGACCTTTGGCCCTTCATGTGAGAACATGGCAGTGAGAGCATTGCGGGCCCTAGTGGGGGAGGCAGGCATGGAGGACCAAGAGGGAGCCAGGCATTGGGCCTTCCTGCCAAAGCTGAAGAAGTTAGCAGCAGGCAAGCCCCCAGCCCACAAAAAGTAGCCAGAAACTGTGTTGTGCAATAGGGGGCAGAGTCCCTATGAGCAAAAATGAGAACAGGCATCGCTGAGCTGCGTCCTGAAGACAGCTTAATTGCCAATAAGTAGCTTAAGCATCTCCCCAAACTCTGCTCAGGAATCCCTCCACTTCTTTTGCAAACCTTTTTGTTTTTAAAATGAATGTGATTTTACTATGTACACGTCAAAGATGCTGCAATTGGACTCAATAAGAGCCATCCTATCAGCATTTCCCAGCCATAGATTCTTTTTTTAAATGAAATTCATTTTCTTAATGAAGGAAAAGGGCAAGATTTTTTTAAGGCCATGAGCAATTTCTACTCCTTTCTCTTCCTTTGGCGGCAATATGGCTTAGTAGATGGCATGATGGATTTGCTCTCAGCGAGACCTGGGTTCAAATCCTGCCTCTGACATTTACTAGCTAGCTGAGTGACCTTGGGCCACAGTCTCCGCTATAAAATGGGGATAATACCTGTAGTACCTACCTCCCAGGGCTGTTTGTGAAGCTCAAATGAGATCATGTATGTGAAGTGCTTTGTGAAATTTAAAACAGTATCTGAATGTTTAGTTATTACTTCCAGAGCTGCTGAATCTTTGGAAAACATGAATATACTGAAGATGGGGATGCAGTTTGAATCCCTTTCAAAAATCCTTGGCTCCCTTTGACCAGGGAACAACAAGGAGGGGATGGGAGGTTTGTGGCTGAGTCGAGTAAGAAGTCTCGAGAAGGGTCCTCGGTGACCAGCAGATGAAAAGTCCCCGAGGCTTTGTGCTGCCAGGCACTCCCAGGCAGTTCCAGTATTCAGCTGCCTTGCAGAACCTGTCGGGTCTGGTTTATCCACATTACTCCCCCAGGAGACAGACCTCTTCCCCTGCTCTGCTCATCCTACTGAAGTCATATGTCTGATTTGGGCAAAGTCTGAGTTCTTGGTCTGTTAGACTTAGTATGCTTCTGAGCAAACATTCTCCCACACTTGGAGAAGTGTGCATGTGTGTGTGTGTGTTTGTATGCGTGTGTGTGTATGTGTGTATGTATGTGTGTACATGTTGACAATTTCCTATTGGAAACCCTCTTATTTAAGGTTTTTGAAAACAGGATGTCTGTGGAGTTTGTGGCTAGTAAACCTCCCAATATAGATGAGGGAGCATACTCTGGAATGTCCCCTGAGGTCATGAACTTTGAAACCAGCTGGAGAGAAGAGTGTAAGGCAGCCAGGGAAGCTTAGTGGCAGAATCTCGGGGGCAGGGGCAGCCCTGAACCCCACAGCCTTCAGTGGGGGGACTTTTCCTAAACACATTTGTGTCAGTCGCTGATCTCTTGATAGCCATTCAAGGATTTGAACAAAGAGTTTTCAAAAGAACAGCAAGCTTCTCTCGCCAAGGTTGTGCTCATTTTGGGTGGTTTGTTTTTATTTTTATTTTTTGGTTTTGACTTCCAAGCCATGTTTAAAGCATTGTGTGATTTTATTTACTAGAAATATAACTTATTCTATAATCATTGATTTTGCAAATGAGTAAGTAGCTGAGTCCCATCTGTAGATGGGTCTCACATCTCGTCCTTAGTGAATTTTGTATAGTGATCACTGTAATTGTGGTATCCAGCTCATTTTATTTAATCTGATTTAAATTAAACATTTCACTCATCGCTGCCAACTTTTTAATTTTCTCCTTTGGTTAAACCCATTCATCCACCTCTTCATCTCTCTCTGTTTTGGGAGCCACAGTCCGATGTTCCTTGCAAGGCACTTTTTTCTCTTGCCTTGGTTCACAGTGCTTTGGGCTCTTTTGGGACGGGGCTGATCTGGGGAGTGAGGTTTGGGTTAGCTGAGGTCAGTGGGAGCTGCTGAGAATTCCAGGAGGCTCCCTGGGGGACAGAGCCGGCAAGTATCACGACAAGTGAAAGACAGATTGAAGCAATGCAGCGAGACGGCTAGTCAAAGAAGGAAGAGTGGGGGTATCCTCGAAAGATAATCAATGAGTCTTTGCTTCGGTTAAGAGTGTGTGCCTCTGCTAGGCTGCCAGGCTGTGCCCTCTGGGCAGCAGGATATCAGTTTTAGGTGGGGGAGGGGGCTAAATCATGGTTCTTTTAATTTCTAAATAACAGTAGATCATAGAATCATGGCATTTCTGAGCTGATGGGAACCTTATAATTCTCAGGAAGAGAGATATTAATGAAGGGCATGTGGTGTGGTGGAAAGAGCCCTGGGCTATTGGGAGATCTGGATTCCAATTCCGATTCTGCCACCAACATGCTTCATGACCCTGGGCAGGCCCCTTTCCCTCTTGGGGTCTTAGGGCCCAATCTGTGAGATGAAGGTCCCAAGGTCACACCCAGCTCGGACTTTCTACGAGTCCATGACATGTCCATCCACCTTTGAGAAGCCTGGGCTTCCATGTGACTGGAGTTCCTCTTCCAAAGTTGTAATTTCTCCCTTTTGTAGAGGTTTGACACCTGCTTTTTTGATTTCATCTCCAGCCTTTCCAGAATGCAATCTCCGTGCCACCCCTCCTCCCCCAAAAGACGCCATATGGCACATTTTTCAAAACAAATAAATCTAGTTTTGAAACACTAGCAGTTCTGGGAAGGTGACTGGCGTCTGGCAGCTATAGCCTGGGAATCATTGTTAACACAGAGACTCCAAGGGTCCAGAGAAGGGCAGGAGGGAGCAGTCATGTATGAGACGGTGAGGAAGGGGAGGGCAAGATCCAGATGGGCTAGAAGGAGAAAGATCGATGAAATTGGAAAGGAGCCAGAAGGATTAGAGAATCCTCAAATGTCAGATTTAGAAGAGGACCTCAGAAATCATATAGTACAACCCTCTCATTTTTGACAGTTGAGGAAACAGAGGCCTAAGGAAGCAATTCCCCCAAGAGCAGACATTAGAACCCAGTTCTGGCTCCCAGCCCAGAATGTGGATAGAAACCCTAGTGGCAGAGTCAAAACGTGAAGATTATGCTACAAAACAATTCCACACCCCTTAAGGCTGAGGGAAAGCCTGCAGAGTATGGCTCTTCTAAACCCAATGGAAAGGTTATTTTTTGTTCCTTTTGAAGTTGCCTGTGTAAAACTGCTGCTGCTGGTACCCCCAAAACCTTCTCTTTGGTATATGTCCACCATCCCCTCCCTCCTTAAACCATGTAATTATCTGAAATGAGTGAACTATAGTCAGGAGAGGGCAAGTCTAAAACATGAGATATGTGGGACTCTGAGCTGGACCGTTTAAACCCTCCAGAGGTCCAGTCCCTGCGCTGCTTGGCAGCTTCATTTAAGGAGTCAGTGACCTAGGTTCTCTTTGGATGGCAGGTCATGGCTCCCTGCCACCCAGCCAAGGCCTAGCCCTGCAGATATACAAACCTCGGGAGCTCCTTTTGGGAGAACCCAAAGGAAACCCAATGGCTTCTGATAGTGGCCGATAGTCATTCGTGAAGCATTCGAGTGCCCTCCTGAGGACCCTGTGCCAAGTAGAGACTTTAGAAGTTCCTGATTTTTTATAATCTAAATTATTTTCTACTTTCATACCATATGTAGCTTCAGATAGTACTATCCCTTGTTGCCAGACAGGCCATACAGTCCTGTCAGACAGGAATAAAATGTATATTTTAGTGGGGTTTTATTTAATGAGCCGAGTTTACCTGGGGAAGTTCAAGGGACAGAGAAGGGAAAGAAGAAATAACTATGCTATTGGGATATTTGCCTAGTCCATCTGCCCTTGAGCGAGGATGCAGTGACTTCACGTGTTGTTGTTTTTGTTTTCCCTCGTTCTCAAAGAAGACTGTGGCATCAGGGAGGTGATGCCATGACTTGCAAGTGAATTAGATTTAACTGAGGGAGGGCTGTGCAAAGTCACCAGCCTCACTCTCTCTCTGGAACCACCTGGGTCTAGTGGCCAGATATAGATCAGGACAACTGAAGGTGGACCAGAACGCAGTAGGAGACCCTGGCCTTTTTAAGCTAAGGTCTTTAACATGTCTCAGTATGACTTAGACAACACCCATTCAGTGAATAACAGGTAAAAAATGAGGCAGAGAATGGCCTCTTTACCTAGTTAAAAAAAAAAATCAATCTGGGAGGGGAAACCCTTAGGGTTTTTGGTCAAAACAAAAACAGTTGCTGAACTTCACAAGTATTTTGATGCTAAAGCCTAGAATGAGCTGTGAAAGTCCCCTTTCTCCTGTTTCTGAAACAATTGTTCACAAATGGAGTTGCTGCAGGTGTCTCTCTAGGGAGCAAAAACAATAGTGAGTCTTTTTAAGTCTGGGGCCTAGCCAACTGGCCCTAGAGTCTACCCCTTCAGGGCCCCTCTTCCTTCCTCTTCCTGAGCCCCTCCTCTCTCCCTAAAGACCCACCCCAACTTTTCTGAAGCAACCGAAATGTCCCCTGGGGACGAGTAGGAGACCCTTCTCTCTGGAGAAGACTGGGAGTGGTGGGGTGGTGATATGTACTCCCAAATCCCCAGAGTGTTGGGGTTTTGCCCTTTATGGGTTGGTTTGAGATATCAGCTTATTATCTTTGACAGAGAAAATGTTTACTTTTCTTTCCCAGGGAAGTGCCTTCCCCTACACGCATACACACACACACACACACACACACACACACA
>NW_020949696.1:1587622-1662262 GCF_900497805.2 Vombatus ursinus
ATTCACACAGCCCTAGTCCCTGTTGAACAAAGTGTCTCAGCACTGGGTAAGATAAGCTATTTATGCTTGGAGGGGAGGAAGAAGAAAGTGTCTTTTGTATCCAGTAAGAACCCTTTATCACTGGTGCCCTTTATTGCCTGTGAATCCCATAGACGTCTGGTACTGTACTAAGCTCTTCACCAGACATTCCCCAAATGCTCCCGAGCCTGGCAGGAAGCTGGAGGGAATGACACGCTGACCCTCAATACCTTTGGCACCCAATCAAGCAGTCTAAGGACCTCACCTGACTGCAGGCACCCCTCTTGCTTTACAGTGAATCCTTGAATGTGTTGTTGTCTGTGGGAGCCAAGAGGGAGTGGGAAGCCCATTCAGGGGTCTCTCCTCAGTATTCTCAGGGTTTGCTTAGCTTTCTCATGTTGATCAGGACTTTCAGGACCCGTACACATACACACATACACACATACACACTCACACACATACTCACTCACACATACACATTCACACACATTCACACACACTCACACTCTCTGATGCTGACGGGGCAGCTAGTATTGTCCCTCCTTGATGGGAGCTGCTCCTGGGTGGTTTTTCTCTGCAGTGCCTTGTCAAACCAATGTTGTGTTACTCAGAGCAGGGACTCATATTATCAGACTTTGCGTGACTAGACTCTGTAAGATCTGCGACCAACACTTGGAAAAGCAAATAAAATGAGTGAACTCTTACCAATGTTTGTGTTGTTCTTGTATCCCTTCCTAGTTCCCAGTTCTGCTGGCCTCATGCTTGTCACAGCCAGGCCTGGTGGCTGGCCTTCCATTGTGGGGCCTGTGGCCAGGGCCTCCTATAAGGTTACCATGAGAATGACAATGAGCAGGTGGTGCCCCTTAAGCAGATTTCTTCAGGAAGTCCAAAACTTCCCCAATATGAATAACTTCAAGTGAGTTGCTAAACTTGCAAGATGTCTGTGCCAGAGAAATTAAACTTGGACCAACACCAATTACCATATTACACCATACATTCTAAGTGAGTATGTTACTTTAATATAAAAAAATCATACCATAAAATTAAAAGATGAACAGATCATATACCTTTCACAACTATGGATAGGAGATGTATTCTTAACCCAACAAGAGATAGAGTCAATTACAGAAGATAAAATAGATAACTTTAATTAGGAAAATGAAAAGCTTCTGCACAAACAAAATTAGTGCACCTATGATAAGAAGTGAAACAATAAGTGGAAAAATATCTCTGTATCAAATATCTCCGACCAAAAGTTATTCAAAGATTTGAACAAACAGTTCACAAAAGAACAGCAAGCTATTAACAACCTTATGAAAAAATGTTTCAGATCCCTGAGAAGAGGAGAAATGTCAATCAAAACAACCTTGAGGTTTCACCTCACACCCTGCAAATTGACTAAGATGACAAGATAGGAACAGTCAACATTGGAAGGGTTGTGGGAAGATAAGCACACCATTATGTTGATGGTGGAGCTGTGAATCAATACAACCATTTTGGAAAGCAGTTTGGAATAATGCAAATATCCACACCCTTTGACCTAGAGATTCCACTACTAGGCTTACATGCCAAGGAAGCCATTGATAAGAAGAAAGTTCCCATGAATGCCAAAATATTGATAGCAGCATTTTTTTGTGATAATAAAGAATTGGAAACAAAGTAGATGTCCATTGATTGGGGAATGGCTAAATGAATTATGGTACTTGAATGTAATGGAATATTACTGTGCTGTATGAAATGATGATTATGATGAATACAGAGAAGCATGGAAGGATGTACATGAACTGATGCAGAGTGAAAAGGAGGCAGAGCCAAAGAAACAACATAGACAGTGATTATGACTGTGTAGATGGAGGGAGCAACCATACACACAAAAAATCAGAAGTGAATGTTGGCAAAATTATGAAGAAAAACCTTGGCCCCCAAAAAGAGATATAAGAAGACTCCCCTACTCCACCCCTATGTAAAGGTGGGGGGCCCACTAGGATGATAGATTGCAAATATTTTCAGGCTTTTGCAACATATTGATCAGTTTTGCTAATTTTGTTTCTTTTTGCCTTTAAAAAATATTAGTTACATGGGTTGGCTTCCTGGGAGGGGAAAGGGAAAGGATACTAAGAAGAATTTTGGTGATGTAAAATAAAAAACAAGACATCAATAAAACTTTATTTTAAAAAATACAGTGCCAGATGTGGAAGGATTCCTAGAACATGTCAAAGCTGGGAAATTCCTAAGAACATTGGTGTTGGAAGGGGCCTCACAAAATAGATCAATCAAAAAGCATTTAAGTGCCTAATACATTCCAGGCTCTGGAGATACAAATACAGATAATGAAACAATCTCCATGCTTGAGGAGTTTACATTCTATCCAGGGAGCCAATATGTAAGTATATAAGCAGATATAGAGAAAAAAATGCAAAATAAATACAAAATAGGCAGCTTGACAGATCGGAAAAACAAAAAGGCTTTGTGTAAAAGGTGATGTTTGAGCCAAGCCTCTGCATGAGGAGAGGTAAGAGTAAATCCAGTGCAAAGACTCAGAGAAGGAGATGGAGGGCCATGTGTGAAGAACATGGAGAAGGCTAGTTTGGTTGGATCAAACTGTGAGTGGGGGAATAATGTATAATGAGTCTGGAAAGGTAGGCTTAGGATCAGATCTTAAAGGGCTTTATATTTGAACCTAGAGTCAACAAAGTTTAGTCATTTCAGTTGTGACCCCATTTGCAGTTTTCTTGGCAAAGATACTTGAATGGTTTGCCATTTCATTTTCCAGTTCATTTTACAGATGAGAAAACTGAGGCAAACAGTTTAGTGACTTGCCCAGGGTCACATAGCTAGTAAGTGTCTGAGGCCAAATTTGAAATCAGGTTATCCTGACTCCAGGCCCAGGACTCTATCCACTGGGTCGCCTAGCTGCCCTAATTCCAAAGGACTCATGATAAAAAAAACACTGCCCACATCCAGATAGAGAACTGATGGATTCAGAGTGCAGACTGAAGCATGGTTGTTGTTTTTTTCCACTCTCTTTCTTTTATTTGCCCCCCCCCCAACTAATGAGGAAATTTGCTTTGCATGACTTCATATTTGCAATGGATTTTTTAATTTCTGGCCCTCTCAGGGAGCATGGGGGGAGGGGTGGAGAGAGGGAGAGAATTTGGAACTGGAAATAAAATAAAATTGAATTAAGAAAAAGAAAAATATTTTTTACAATTGTTTAAATTTTAAAAATTGTAGGGTTCTGAATTCTAAAGCCCAAATTTATGGACAGTGTCTGCAAGAAACAGAATAAGAGAATTTAAGTAAAATGCTTTCCCAAAATCAGAAAGTGGCCAGGCCCTGGTGGTCCCTCTACTCCCACCCAGTACAATGTGTTTCCCACTCTCTCCCTGTTATTATTAGTTCATTCTTCCCAACTCTCTTTCCCAGCCCAGACCATTAGGTTATGATTCCTTTTTCCTCATATGTTAGATAAAAGTGACCAAATTGCTTACATGAAGACCTTAATTGAAGACCCACTGTGTGCAGAGCACTGCCCTGGTCCAGTCTGGGGAGGCAGCGCTCTTGGGAGAGAAGTCTGCCATCCTCACCAACTGTCAACCAACTGCCACGAAGAAGGCAGGAAAGGCAGCAAGGTCCCCAGAGGCAGCTTGTGCCAGGCAAGTCAAACCACCCCCACCGCCTTGGCCACCATCTCTGCTGAGTCCCCGGCCAGGCAGCCCAGGACAAGAGCCTTGGGAAGAGCAAGGCTTCCAGCCCAGGACCCTCCTGCAGGGGCTGCAGCCACAGCTACCAAAGACCCAGAAAAGAGAGTCCTTATCACCAAAGTCATCGATATTCTCAGATGGTTCAACATTAGGAACTGCTAGGTTTTCATCAGCAGAAATGACATTACAGAAGAGGGGTTCCCATCGGCTTTGCTGCTGCACCTTAAAGACCATGGGTTTTTTCCATCTGACCTGCAGCTGAAACCTTCTCTATGTGTTGTCTCCCCCATCAGATTATAAACTCCAGGAGTAGACACTGTCTTAACGTTCTGCTGGTACCCTCAACGCTTAACACAGTACTTTGGACACAGGAAGCACTTAACAAATGTTTTCTTCATGGAGTCAGTCCAATGCCCATCTAACACAGACCTGGAGAGCCTTACACTCTGAGCTGGACCAGTCACCTAGTCCACCACGAAGCTCAAAGGAAAAGAACCAGAGAAGGCCTAGAGCTCTTAGGCAACTTGTGTCTGGAGCAGCCCAGTCACATTACTAAGATGACATTGGGACAGCTGGTGGAGCAGGGGACAGAGCATTGAGCTTTGTCAAGAGGACCTGAGTTCAAATCAAACCTCAGATACTTACTAGCTGTGTGACCTTGGACAAGTTGCCTAACCTCAATTTCCTCAGCTGTAAAATGGGGATAATAATAGTGCCTCCCTCCCGGAGTTGTAAGGATTAAATGAGATATTTGTAAAGCACTTAGCACAGTGCCTGGCACATAGTAAGTGCTATATAAATCTTAGTTGTTGTTGTTATTCAAATCTGCTTCAGACACTTCCTAGCGATATGAACTTGGACAAGTCACTTAGCCGCTCTTTGCCTCAGTCTCCTCAAATGTAAAATGGGGATAATAACAGTACCTATCTCCCAGGGTATCAAAATGAGGACCAAATGAGATAGTATTTGCAAAGCGCTTAGCACAGTGCCTAGCACATAGAAGGCACAGTGTAAATGCTTATTCCCTCCTTCTCTCCCCTCACTTGCCCAGTAGGATCCAGAGCTTAGGTCCGCTTGCTCCCAGCAGAAGAGGATTCCATCCCCTGTCATTCATTTCTTATTCCTGTTAAGGCGGATGAAGACATTGGAGTTCTCACTCGAGCCACCAGGGGGAGCAGAAAACTGGAAAGAAAGAAGCCAGCCTGGTTCCAGGTTCCATTCATTCATTCGTGAATAGTCTCTAAAACATCGGAGCTGCCAACCACATAAAGTGCTATTGTTATGACTAAAGAAACTGAGAGCCAGGGGGAGGGTGACTCACTCAAGGTCACACCCCATCGGTGGCCAAGTTAAGGGTACAACCTCACTATCCTGGGCTAGAGGGAACCTCTACGTGGAACTCTTTCTCTGGTGGGCTAATTGCAGCATCTTCTCCCCCCACACCCTTGCCCCAAGTCCTCTCCGTCTTTGTCTGACACATGTCCCTTTTCTCTTCTTCTGTCCTCCCTAATACCTTTCACCCATCCTTCTCTCATTTCACTCCTACTCCCATGCTTCCATCTGCTGCTTCCTTACGTTGGCCTATTGTGTGGACAGACTTCCCTGTAACCCAAGCCTATTTCCATCCCTAAGAGGCCACTCTGCCATGGACAAAGGGCATTTAGGACTAGAGTTCAAAGACCTGTGTTTCAGACACCAGCTTGGTGACCTTTGACAAGTCACTTAACCTCCGTTTGCTTCTGTTACCTCATTTGTAAAATGAGGATACCAATAGACCCATCTCCTAGGGTTTTTGTGAGTATCAAATGAGATTATATTTGTAAAGCACTTAGTGTATTGCCTGGCATGTAGCTGTTTGTCCTATAAATGAATTAATTTATGTAAAGTACTTCGCAAACCTTAAAGCACTATATGAGTGCTAGCCATTGTTATTAATTATAAATTATTATATGTATATATTTATTGCATCCCATATAAATATATTTATAAATAATTTGATATTTAAATACTATAAATAAATAATTTGTGAATTATTATTAATAATAAATGGTTGTTGATTGATTATTTCATTGATTTAAACCTAGTTCTCTCTCTCTCTTGCCCCATAGAAAACTTTTCTGATCCTCCTTCCTCCCGGAACGTGGCTGTTGCAGACTCTCAAGTCTATCTCTCAATTGTTCCAAAGAGTAAGGGTGTAAGAGGCCTTGTATCCAACCTTTCCCCAAAGCATAGATCTTCCTTCTTGTAACATTGGCTCATTAGTGCTAGTTCGGCTCCTCAAATGGCATTGAGTAAGTAAGTCTCTTCCCTGTTCCACGCAGCAGCCCTTGAATGCAGACTAACTCCTGCTAAGCATCTCCACTTCCTTCAGTCTCTCCTCATTTGCCCAGGTGATAAGTCTGCTCCCCAAAAGAGTCCCCCTCCAGATACATCCCAGCTTATCTGGGCTCCTTCCCAAATGTGGTCCACGGAACTGACCACAGTTGTCCAGGTGTGATCTGAGAGCAAGGAGCACCGCCTCCCTTGTTCTGATCACTGGCCTTCTGTAAATGATGTCAGTTCAACCCATGATGGCCTTTGCTCATTTGGCAGCCATATCATATGGCTGATTCCCATTGACTTTGAAGGCCACAAAGATTCCCTGTCCCTTACCTTTTTCACATGAATTTTCATCTTGCTCTGTCTCCTTTTTTTAAGTAATAAATTGGACTAGAAATATTATTTGTTGTTTGGGATGGTTTTTTGGGAGGGGAAGGGAAAGAGATATTGGGGGAGGGAGAATACAATGATGTAAAAAACAAAAGACACAAATAAAAACTTATTTTAAAATTCTACTGCAAATATAACCATGTACCCTGTCCCTTAGATTTCCTTTCACTAAATTCATGGTTCATGCTCTTTGGGCCTCAATTTCCTCATCTGCAAAATGGAGAGATTGACTGAGCTCTCCAAGGTCCTTCTAGTTCTAATATGTGGTCCTGTTGTCTACAATCTTATCAACGTCATCCCTGATATTTTCCCTGGCAACTTCGACGTGTCCTGTATTGAAAGGAATACAGAGACTGCCTTTCTTTTTGTCATTCTTTGTATCCCTAGCACTTAGCACAATGCCTGGCATATAGTAAGCACTTCATAAATGTTTGTTGACTTGACTTGTCACTTGAGAAATCACTGGATCCCTCCCGCTCTTGGTTCCTGGACTGGTTCTACAGGCTCCAGAGGTCTTCTGGAGCCATGACCCACCTAGGGCAAGAATGCTTTCAACAGCAGCACTAACAGGGAGCTCCAGTAGTGGTGAGTCCCCTACCTCCTAAGCCATCCCATTCCATTGTAGAACAACTCTGCCTCCATTAGCATGCCTCCCACCTTGGCCCCACTACAGCCTTCTCTCGGCTTCATAAGGCAGTGCTCCCCCTCCCAGATCTCTAATACCTAGATCCCTTCCTTACTAATCCTAACCTTTCCCATTCCGCCACACCAGGGGTGGGGAACCTGCAGCCTCGAGGCCACATGTGGCCCTCTAGGTCCTCAAGTGTGGCATTTTAACTGAATCCAAACAAACCGTTCTATGAAGTTTGGATTCAGTCAAAGGGCTGCACTTGAGAACCTAGAGTGTCACACGGGGCCTTGAGGATACAGGTTATCCACCCCTGCCCTACACCAACAAACCAGCTTCACCCTTCCTCCCTTCACCAGGGCTTCTAGTCTTTTTTCGTTTGTTTTGTTTTGTTTTGTTTTAACTTGAGAGTATTGTATTTTTTTTCCAATTGCTTGTAAAGATAGCTTTCAACATTCCCTGTTATAAGATTCTGAGTGCCAAATTTTTTCTCCCTCCCTCCCCTACTCCATCCCCAAGATGGCAAGCAATCTGATATAGGCTATACATATGCAATCATATTAAACATATTTCCACATTAGTCATTATTGTAAAAGAAGAATCAGAACAAAAGGGAAAAAACAGGTGAAAGAAAAAAGAAAAAGAAAGAGAAAATAGTGTGCTTCAATCTGCATTCAGACTCCATAGTTCTTTCTCTGGATGTAGATAGCGTATTCCATCTTGAGTCTTTTGGAATTGTCTTAGATCCTTGCATTGCTGAGAAGAGCTAAGTCTATCAGAGTTGGTCATTGCATAGTATTGCTATTATCATGTACAATATTCTCCTGGTTCTGCTCACTTCACTCAGCATCAGTTCATGTAAGTCTTTCCAGGTTTTTCTGAAATCCGCAGGGCTTCTAGTCTTGCATCCCCCTCAGTTTACCCAGATTGGCTTCCCTAGCCCAGAAGTTAGGTGGCACAGTGGATAGAGCACTTGACCTGGAGTCAGGAAGACCTGAATTCAAATCCAGCCTCAGATTCTTTCTAGCTGTTTGACCCTGAGCAAATCACTTAACCTCTGTCTGCCTCAGTTTCCTCTTGTGTAAAATGAGGGTAATAACAGCACCTACCTCCCAGGGTTGTTGCGAGGATCAAATGAGTTAATGTTTGTAAAGCACAGAGACTAGAACATAACAAGTGCCTAATAAATGCTTTTTCCCTTCCCTAGTCTGAGCGCGCGCTCAGCCTTCTCTTCCCCCACCAAAAGAAAGTTATTTTGCAGGCACTAGTATGACAGAGCCCACCAGATCCCTACGGGCTGATAGCTAATGTTTGGTGCCGGAACCCTGGGTGGTTCCTCCCTGTAACTTCCAGCCAAATCCTTCTGTCTCCCCACTGGAGAGGCAGCACCGTCTCTGGAGGAGCAGAGGCAGGCCCAGTACCTGACTCCCCACTGACTGGTCATCTGACCTTGAGCCTCAGTTTCCCCACCTGTAAAGTGAAGGATAATAATCCTTCCACTTCCTGTCTCACAAGACTGTCATGAGATCCTGGCTGGGAGAGTGCTTTTCAACTGTAAAACACATGGGAACTATTTTTAGTATTAGTTCCCAATTCATTAACTTCTAGCTAATCTGGCGGCAGCCCAGGTTGGAGCCTTCCAAGATATATGATGTTAATCTTTATCCAGATCCAGGTATGATTAAAGTTCACCAAGCCCCCAAAGGCTGCCCTGTGCCAGGTTTCTGGGTGACTGGAGAGGAGCCAGGAGCCGTAACGGCAAATTTTTTCTTCCTCCCTCCCCTCTCCTCCCCCCGCCCAAGATGACATGCAATCTGATACAGCCTATAGATGTATAATCCTATTAGACATATTTCCACATTAGTCGTGTTGTAAAAGAAGAATCAGAACAAAAGGGGAAAGCCATGAGAAAGAAAAATCCAAAAAATAAGTGAAAATAGTGTGCTTCCATCTGCATTCAGACTCCACAGTTCTTTCTCTGGATGTGAATTGCATCATGAGTCTTTGGGAATTGTCTTAGATTAGGAGTGGGGAACCTGCGCCCTCGAGGTCGCATGCGACCCTTTAGGTCCTCAAGTGCGGCCCTTTGACTGAATCCAAACTTCACAGAACAAATCCCCTTAATAAAAGGATTTGTTCTGGAGAACTTGGACTCGATCAAAAGGCCATACCCGAGGACCTAGAAGGTAGTATGTGACCCCGAGGCTGCAGGTCCCCCACCCCTTTCTTAGATCGCTGTATTGCTGAGAAGAGCTAAATCTGTCAAAGTTGATAGTTGTTGGACAAGCCACCCTACTCCATCCCACCTCTACATTTCCTGAGCTGGAACGAGAAGTCTTTGCCTAGTTCTTTTTGCATCTTAGTTTCTTTCCCTGTCAAGTGGGAGACAGCACGTGACTGCTGTGACCAGAAAGGAGGAGGAGGAAGAAGGAACAAGCATGTATTAAGTACCTATTATATGCCAGGCACTACACTAAGTGCTTTACAAATATTGCCTCAGTTGAGATATTTGTAAAATATTTCTCATTTGAGAAAAAGACTTATTTCCCTAATGTGTACTTTTACCTTTAGTGCATAAAAGGAGGCCAGGGAAGAGTAAGTTCCTTCCCCCCATCCTTCTCCTTGCTTAAATGCTCTCTAGGCAGGTGGGGAGAGGAGAAAAGGGGGAGAAGGGACCCAGCGTCAGCCTGGGGAGGAAGGAACATGAATCGGGCATGTCGGGCATGCCGGGCATGTTGGCAGGAGTCAGTTGGTGTCTTCTGATGCCAAGCAGTTACTCCCAAATCCCCTCCTTCCAGGGGGTGCTAAGGTTCCACAATGGGGGTGTGGAGAGGACAAAGGGCAGAGGAACGGGGTGGCTCAATTTCTCTCCCACTCCTGGAGAGAAATAAAACAATTCCCATTTCTATCTGCTGGGCTTTATGATTCCCCAAAGCTTGGCTCATAATAGCCCTAGGAGACAGGTAGTGCAGGTGTTACTGTGGCCTTTTTAGAGGTGAGGAAACTGAGACCCAGGGAAGGGGAGCAGACCAATAGGACTATCAGAGGAAGCCGAGTGGAAAGAGCACTGAAGTTAGAGTCGGAGGGCCTGGGTTCAAATCCCAGCCCTTCTATTTGCAACCTCTGTGAATGTGGAGAGGATGGGTGTGTTGATTTTTCTCATTTATAAAGTGATGGAATTAGACCTCAGGATCTTTATAAAATAATTGATGCCCTTTCTCAATCCTCAGCCTTCTTGACCTCTCTGTACTGTTTGACGTTATTCGTCCTCCTTCCACTCCTAGACACTCTCTTCTCTGGGCTTTCGTGATATTACTCTCATTTGGTTCTCCCCTTACCTCTTCTCACACTCCCTAATTGCAGGTGCTCTATGAGCAAAGCAGAATTGAAACAGCTCAAAGGAAACACAGGACGAGCACATTTGGAGAATCCACCCCAAAGGTTCACACGGGCTATTTGTGCCAGACCAGCAGTAGAGCGCTCAGAGCTCACATTGGTCTGATCAGCCTCAGTCGGACACACTGAAACTTGGCTCTAGCATGGTGATGCCATTTTGGTCCTCTTTGAGAATGGTCAACAACCAACCAACCCGTTGCAGGTGTACCTTAAGCTCCAGCCCCAGGGCTCTCTTCTCTCACTACAATCACCATTTCTTTCTCATTTTACAGATGAGCAACTAAGGTAAAGAAGGTTAAGTGACTTGTCCAGAGTCATACCGCTAATAAGTGTCTGAGGTTGGATTTGAACTTATGAAGATGAGTCTTCCTGATGCCAAGCTCAGTGCTCTTACTCTCCAGGCATCTTGATTTTTGTCTTTCAACTGGACTTCGATGACTCTGGAGGAAAGAGTGAGGCTGATGACTTTTCACAGCTCTGCCTCACTTCCATCCGATTTATGACTAAATCATCACCTGTGATGTCATTGATCCTCTTCATAAATGAAGGACAGGGGCAGCTAAGTGGCACAGTGGATAGAGCCCCGGCCCTGAAGTCAGGAGGACCTGAGTTCAAATCCAGCCTCAGACCAAACATTTGACACTTAGTAGCTGTGTGACCCTGGGCAAGTCGCTTAATCCCAACTGCCTGAAAAAAATGAAGGACAAACAGCGTTCTTTTACTTGATGGCCTCATCAGCTCCCACAAACCTCATCAGCTCTCACCTGGACCATGACAATAGCCTCCTAACTAGCATCCCCACTTCAATCCATCCTCTAAACAGCTGACAAAGCAATTTTCTTTAAGCTTAGATCTGACTGTCACTCCCCTACTCAATAAACTTCAGTGGCTCCCTATTACCTCCAGGATCAAATATAAACTCTGTTTGGCTCATGAAGTCCTTCACAGCCTGAATCAACCTAGCCTCCCACGCTCATCATAATTTCATTTCTTCCCGAAGTCTTTGATGCAATCAAACTATCTTTCTTGCTCGTCTTCATATGTGGCACTCCGTCATCTCCCATCTCCCTACCTTTGCATTTGGCTGTCCCCTATACCTGGAGCACATTCCCTTCTCCTCTCTATCTTGCAGAATGTCTGACTTTCTTTTAAGACTTAGCTCTCGCTCCATCTTCTGACAACAGCTGTTTGGGCTGCCTTCCCTCCTTCACTAGCTTGTACTTAGTCCATACAGCTGCAGATGTACATGTTATCTTTCCTGACGGAATGGCAGCTCCTTAAAAGGAGGGATTGTTCCCTTGTTATTCTGTATCCTCAGTGCCCAGCACAGTGCCTGGCATAAAGGAGCTCCTTCACAGATGCTTTGTGGTCTTCCATCTCGAAATCCTGCAACAAAAACCCAGCTCTGCTCGCTCCAAGTCCAGGGATCTTGTTCTTGGATTTAGAACTGCAAAGGTCACCTGGTCCAACTCCCCCATTTTGCAGGTAAGAAAACCGAGACCCAAGGAGCAGAATTGACTTGTTTAAGATCACAGCTACAAGGACTAGGACTTCTCTCTCTCGAAAACATAGCATAATAGAAATGTGGAGGGGCAGCTAGGTGGGGCAGTAGATAGAGCACTGGCCCTGAAGTCAGGAAGACCTGAGTTCAAATCCGGCCTCAGACCTAACATTTGACACTTACTAGCTGTATGACCCTGGACAAGTCACTTAACCCATTGCCTAAAAAAAAAAAAAAAAAGAAAAAGAAACGTGGAGTCAGGATGTCTGTGTTCATCTGCTCCTTACTAGTTAAGCGGCCTTAGACAAGTCAGTTTCCCCATCTGTAAAATGAGAAGTAATAATAATAATATCTGCCCTCCCTACCACAAAGGGTTGTTCCTTTTTATTCAAAGGATTTGTTCTGTGAAGTTCAGAGTCAGTCAAAGCCCCACTTGAGGACCTAGAGGGCCACTTGTGGCCTCAAGGCCACAGCTTCCCCACCCTTCCTCTAAGACAATTATTGCTTTGCACATTATTGTAGGAGAAAAACTTGGCTCTGATTACTATTGTTATCCAGGGCGGGTCACTCAGAACTCACACCTAGCCTGAAGGACCAGTTCTCCAGACTCAGAGGGTGCAGCTTCTCCAAAGACCCACTCTTAACACCTGTCTGCATTTGGTCATCAAATGCAGAATTTGAAAACCCTTGGCAATTTGTTCTCCACATCTTGGAGAGGCTTTCAAGCAGAATGTTTTACTCCACAACAGGTGGGTTAGTTTTTCTGGACTCTGCAGATGTCAAAAGCCTGCTCTGTAACCTGGCTGTTGACAGCAAAGTTTTCTCCCAAAAAATGAATGGATGAATGAGTGAAAGAATGAATAATTTAGCAAATAAATGACTCGGTGAATGATGAATAAGTTAATGAATGAGCTAACAAATCAATAAATGAATGAATGGAAGAGGAAATGAGGAAGTAAGTCTATGAATGAATGAGGATGAATGAACCCCCAGGATTCCCAATTAGCTTACATTCTTAAAAGAGGAGACATGGAACATTTGTCTTTAGACCGTGGATTTCGGTAGCCTTCAAGTGTCTCTGGTACCTACACTGGTTTACTCTTCTGCCAGATTTCACCACTGACTTACTATGTGACTATTGTCCCATATGAGGAATTAGATTGTCCAGCTAACGGTGACTCTCTGGCCCCTACTACCTGAAGGCCAGTATGTTACATTTCACTCCTCCCCCAGGGTTCTCCAGGACCCTCGGGGAATTGGGGGTATCTAGTCTCTGTCATTGGCTCAAGCCCCACCCCAGTTACACTCCCCCAGTTTAGGGGCAGCTAGGTAGCACAGCAGATAGAGTGCTGGGCCTTAAGTAAGGAGGACTCACCTTCCTGAATTCAAATCTGGCCTCAGACACTTCCTAGCTGTGTGACCCCGGGCAAGTCACTTAACCCTGTTTGCCTCAGTTTCCTCATCTATAAAATGAGCTGGAGAAGGAAATGGCAAACCATTCCAGCATCTCTGCCAAGAAAACCTCAAATGGGGTCATGAAGAATCAGACACAACTGAAAAGCAATTTTAGGGGTCGGAGCACCTTTTAGTCACTTCTAAACAATCAAGATTAGTTTAAGATTAGACAAAGGAATGTTTATTTCAAAGGTATAGCAAGAACAAACGATCATTGTCCCCAGCACCGGAATATAACCTCCCCCACTACACACACCCCTACACCTCTGGAGAGGGGAGAGGTATTAGATTCACTCCTTAGCCCAGCTCCTACATAGCATTAGTTCCAAGTCCAAACACTCCCTGGAGTTTTGTCCTAGGCTTCCTGGCTTTTCAGGGCTTCCCTGCTAGGCCAGCAGCCACATCTGGCATAGAATCTTGCCTCTAAGCTCACCATGGCTCAACCTCCTAAGTCTGGGGTCTCCACTTCCATAACCTTGAACCAAAGAAGACAAAAGAAACTAGACCCAAACCCTATTTCTTGGGGCCAAAGGGTCTAAAGAGAGAGAAGGAAGGGAATCTTCCCTCCCTCCACTCCACACCCAGATTAGTGCATGGTTGCCTTGCTGTGGGTAAATAAGGCCATCACCCCTGGACACCAATAAATCAACATTCATAAACATTTACTAAGCACCTACTATGGGCTAAGCACTGTGCTTTCTGCTGGGGATAAAAAGAAAAGAGGCAAAGGACAGTCCCTGCCCTCAAATCAGACTCAGACTCTGAGTGCGTTTGTAAGAGTGTATTGTGTAAGAGTGTGAGTATGTATATAAGAGTATGTGTGTAAGAGTGTATGTATGAGTGTATATGTATAAGAGTATGAATCTGAGTGTGTATATGAGAATGTATGTATGTAAGAGCATGAGTTTGAGTGTGTGTGTACGAGAGTGGATCGTGTAAAAAGTGTGAGTGTGCATAAGAGTGGGTCTGAGTGTGGATATGTGTAAAAATATGTGTGTGTAAAACTGCATGTAAGTATGAATCAGTGTGTGTATAAGAGTGTATGTATAAGAATGTGTATGCAAGTGTGAGTGTGCATGTATGGCAAAATGTGTAAGAATGTGTATGCAAGTGTGAATGTAAGAACGTGTTTACAAGTATGGATAACAATGTGTATGCAAGTGTAAGTATGTATGTAAGTGTGCATGTATGGAAAAATGTATTTGTGTATTTGGAGGCAGCTGGTGGCTCAGTGGATAGAGAGCAACAGTGCCTGGAGTCAGGAAGACCTGAGTTCAAATCTAGCCTCAGGCACTTACTTACTGTGTGACCCTGGGCAAGTCACTTAATCCTGTTTGCCTCAGTTGTTCATCTATTAAATGAGCTGGAGAAGGGAACAGCAAACAACTCCAGTATCTTTGCCAGGAAAATCCCAAATGGGTCATGAGGAGTTGGACATGATTAAAATGAATGAACAACAACAAAAATTTCTGTTGGAAAGTGCACGTGCCTCTGCGTTGTGAGTGAAAGTGTGTGAATCTGAATGTGCATGCTTGAACCACTGTATGTGTCAGTGGGTGTGTGAGAGTGTGAGACCACTAATGCAAGTATTTGAGAAAGGTTTGAGAGTGAGATTGGTATGTGTGAGGGTGAATGTGAGAGTGTGGGTGTGTGCTTTGTATGTGTGACAGAGTATAGGGATATGTACAAGGGGATAAGAGTCGGACTATGGAAATACAGGAGACTGGAGGAGGGTGAGAGTGCATGTGTGTGAGTATATATGTGAGGACATGTGACAGAGTGAGAAAGTGTTGGCACACACATGTATGAGCGTACCTGTGAACATGATGTATACTCACCAAAAAAAAAAAAAGCCTCATGAGGTCAGGCACTGACATTCATTTCTGTCTGTATCCTTAGTGCCTTGTACTGTGTCTGGTACACAGTAGGCACTTACTAAGTGCTAGTTGATTCTTTTGAGGATGTAATTGTGTGTGTGTGTGTGTGTGTGTGTGTAAATAACTGTCAGGAGATATGTGTGAGTGACAGAATATGTGAGGATATATGTGAAGATATCCATCTGAGTATGTGAATATGACAGCATGTGTGTATGTGTGTGTGTGTGTGTGTGTGTGTGTGTAAATAACTGTCAGGAGATGTGTGTGAGTGACAGAATATGTGAGGATATATATGAAGATATCCATCTGAGTATGTGAATATGAGAGCGTGTGTGTGTGTGTGTGTGTGTGTGTGTGTGTGTGTATGTAGGAAAGGTGTTATTATTTATGAGAGGATTTGTATAAGCCCATGTAAGAGCATGTTGTGTATTATATGGGGGTATAAATATATGAATGAGTATACCTGAGTGTGTTTGTGTGTATACTGGGTGAGTCTCCAAAAGTGTATTATGAGGATGTGTATATGAGGGTGAGACATGTAGAATGAATATGAGTATGCCAGGGAATGTTTGTGTGAAAGTGTGTGCGTGTTTGAGTGAAAGAGACAGAGACAGAGAGACAGAGACAAAGAGAGAGAGATAGAAAGCTAATGAGTGTGGGTGGGTGTTTCAGGAGGTTACATCAGCCTGGGATATGCCACTTTCCCTGGGCTGGTTTGCTAATCTCTTTACAACTGAATGATTTCCGGATGCAGGTTGGGGAGTTCCCCAGGAATCTCTCAGCCACATCCTGCCTGGGCTGCCCCCCTCCCTCCCTTCTCCCCTCCTCCCAATCCCACTCACCTTCCCCCATCCCCTGGCCCCTGAAACACCAACCTGAACTGGCCTTGGGCCACACCTAGTAATGTGCTCAGGCAGGGAGGGCCTCCTATCCCCCAGGAAGAAGGAATGCTGACCCTAAGCCTGGCTGGCTGTTTGGCAATGGCAAAAGTTAGTTTGCCATTGACTGAGTTCTTGGCCCCTCTCTGGCATCAGTTTCCCTAATTGTTAAATGAAGGTTTTAGAATAGAGGATTCTTTTGTTCCTTTACAGCCCTGTTTACCAGCTGTGTGACTTTGGGACTTTGTGTGACAATACCTCACTCCCAGGGTGAGAGTCAAAGAATTTAATGTTTTAAATCACTCTTTACATAAATCTGTCATTGGTGTAATTGTAGGGACTCCACATACAGTGAGACCCAATGTGTAGCAAGAGCTGCCCCCACCTGCAGCATGGGGGTATCATTGAGTGGCTCCAACGGGGCAGAATAGACATCTCTAGCCTCTTCTCCTCCCACTCTCCTCCAAGGGAGACTTTCATTCCTGCCCGGAGGGAAAGCAGAAGGTTGGGACCACAGGCTGCTCTGTTCTCCTCAGAAAGAGGGGGTACCTGGCTAGAAATGTATCTATCTGCTCCTAGATATTGATAGGGTAGGCAAGGGTGGGGAACCTGTGGCCTCAAGGCCGCATGTGGCCCTCTAGGTCCTCAAGGGCAGCCCTCTGACTGAATCCAAACTTCACAGAACAAATCCCCTCAATAAAAGGATTTACTCTGGAAAACTTGGACTCAATCAAAAGGCCACACCCAAGGACCTAGAAGACCACATGTGGCCATGAGGCTGCAGGTTCTCCACCCCTGGGGATATGATCAATCTAACTTCTGATCACTGTGTTATTATTAGGGGGACAGAGGAGCCCAAACTCTCTATCCAAGGCTTGACCCCTTTCCCACCAAACACCAATTCCACAATGAACACATATAGTGAATAGCAAAGAAACCTATTTATCTAAATCATAGCACAACAGAAATCACAGAAGGTATGCGTAGAAGAATATGTACCAGACAATACACAGTGAAGGAGTTTTCCCCTTGGAGTGAGATAACTGAGTTCAACCAAGAGAGAGAGTCTCAGATCTCACCCAAGGAGAAACTCCCTGGAGACTTTATCCTAGCAAGCTGAAGACAGGAACATGATGTAGACAGCCAGTTCCTCCAGTATTTTTCCAGAGTCTTTTCCTTCAGCAGCCTTAAGTGGGCTTGGCCTCTTCCATCTTTCTTCTTGAAGGTGGAAGCCAGAAGACTTCACACAGAGCATTCATCTCCACCAATGAGGCGAGAGTCCCATACCAATGGGACCCAACTGGAGACTGGGGTTACAGAATTATTTATCAATACATCAATGGAGCAGAGATGGCCCAGGTGCCAAGTGATGCCCCTTTCCACTAAGAGCCACTAGCTCTGGGATCACATGCATGGATACTGGTTTAATGGTGAGGGAACCTAGCCTCTAAAGAGAGCGGTCAGGCTTTTTCTCATTGTCCATCCTTCAGTAACAGAGAAAATCACTTAAAGCTTAGGTTAGGCTCATTTTTAGGATCTCTTCAAAACGGGGGTGGGAGAGGAAATAAACATTTATTATGCACCTGCATTGTGCTAAGAGTGTTATGAATATTACCTCCGTTGACCTTCACAACAACCATGTGAGGCAGGTACTATTAAGATCCCTATTTTACAGTTGAGGAAACTGAGGCAAACAGAAGCTAAGTGAATTGCCCAGCTAGTAAATGTCTGAGTCTAAGTTTACATTCAGGTCTTTCTGAATTCAAATTCTTCTAGTACTCTAGCCACTGTAACACCAGCTGCCTCTAGATTAGAATGGCGTTTAATGAATCAGAAAAATGAATCAGAAAGATACTAGATCAGGTATAGGACAGCTATTTATTTCCTCCACTACAAAAAAAGTGCTTAAAAATGAAGACTCCTAAGTCTAGTTAGTAGAGACTTAAAACATGATACAGTAATAATCTGTAACTCCTATAAAATTCTCCCAGGAGGTTGATCATGGAGGACTTAGTGGGACTGTGGGATAGGCATTTCATCTCCACTTCATTTCACTTCATCTCAGCACAGTCTGAACAACTCGCTCAAGGTCCATGTCTTCTGGCAAACCAGGGTAGAACATGGGCTCATCTACCCATTGATGATCATCTTCCCCCAGGAGGATGTAATTGTAGAAAACTCCTGCTACTGCCAACCTGCTTTGACTGAGGGATCCAGGAGCTCCCAATCTCTCAAACTTCCAAGGTTCTCTCCAAGGCTGGAAACATCTATTTCAAGATGGCTTTTGTCACCTATGATTAGGGAAAGACAAAAAGCAGAAGAGGCTGCCAGAAGCCCAAGGTCTGCTTTCAAGCTGACTCAGGAATCTCCTATGCCTGTTGTTGTGGGTGAACGGCCACCATAGTTCCTGGAAAGAAGGAGATGCCCCATAGCGTGCCACACTAAAGAGGTCTCCACACTTCATATTCAAGAGAGGAAGAAAAGAGAGCAAAAAAGGAAGTTTCTTCCTTTAAATTCTGCTGAGTGGGCAGATGTTGGCTCAGCAGTCTACCCTGCAGCTACATGGGCTCCAAGAGATGGCCAAGAGTCAAGTCCTTTAATGCTGAGTCAGGGCGCATATGACCCACTAGAAATGACCCAGGAAGCTTAGCTCATCTCCAATTGAGTTTAGATGGGGACAGGGAGGGAGGCTGATTATCCCCGTTATGTCAAAATAATTGGTTCACCCAACAATTTTCATTAGAATTGAGCAAAAAAAGGCTAAAATCTAAATTGAAACAGAGAATGCTTCTCAGAGGGAAGGGAATAAGAATAATAATAGCAGCTAACATGTATATAATATTATATGCCAGGGACTATGCTAAAAACTTTACAAATATATCATTTGGTGCTCACAACAACCCTGAGAGATAGGAACTATTATTATCCTCATTTTACAGATGAGGAAAACTGAGGCAAAGATGGGGTGAATGACTTGCCCAGGGTCACACAGCTACTAAGTGTCTATGGCCACATTTGAATGCAGTTCTTCCTGAGTCCAGGCCCAGCATTCTACCCACTGAACCACTCAGGGGCTGGAAGAAGTGGTATTTGAACTAGAATTTGAAAGACAAGGAAAATCTGGAATGGGAAGGGGGAAGGGATTATAATGGGAGGGATAAAGAGAGAAGCTGTGGATAAAAGAATAAAGATGAGTCAACCAGAATGAGTGAAATGGTCCAGGCTGGAGTTGTGGGTACATGTTCCTGAAGGGTGTGTGTGTGTGTGTGTGTGTGTGTGTGTGTGTGTGTGTGTGTGTGTGTGTGACATACAGGAGCAGGGTTTATCACTCTCAGAAAGTACAAAACACTCTCCAATTACACAGTGCTGCTCCATCCCCTAACACATGGGGTTCCCCCACCCCGAAAGCCACCCTAGGTTGCAGCCACTTTGTGAGTTAGCCAGTATTAAAAACCACAGCTTCCTAAGCCCTCCCAACTCCTATATAATGGTGGTGGTGGTGGTAGTTTTTTTTTTTTTTTAACATGCCAGTAGACACATTAGCTCAAAGCAGACATTAATCAAATGGAAAAACAAAATTAAAGACGGAAAAAATCTATCCATGCAGGAGTATACTCTTCCACCAATTACCACACCCCCAGTGGGAGAAAGCACACATACAAGCAACACGTATGGTAGGCATGATGGACACACAAGTGGGGAGTACCTGAACTGGAGTTGGCTCTTGAAGAGATTTAAGAGGCCAACACAAGAATTTGTAGTTGTATTCTGTCCCTGAGGCAGGGGGAAGCCAATGAAACTTCTTAAGGGGTAGGAGGCAGGAGGGGATAATGAGAGAGTAAAGCCTGTGCTTTAGCAATTTCAACTTGTGGCCCTGGAGTCAGGAGGACCTGAGTTCATATTCGGCCTTAGACACTGAATAGCTGTGGGACCCTGGCTAAGTCACTTAACACCAATTTCCCCACCCCTTCCAAAAAATAATAATTTCACTTTGAATGGAGAATCATCCTTGAGGGTTAAGTTTCCTGAAAATAGGAGCCTTTTTCCTATTACAGAGCTTGGGTCTTCATGATGTGACAAAAGTGTCATTTTCTGATTTTTTTTCATTGAGTATCTAATTTGCTTGACATTTTTAATCAGTTCTCCAAGTTTGATACCACTTGTATTGGGGATGATACAAATAAAGGATTTCATTTCATTGCTTAAAAAAAAAATTTCAGTTTGGCAGCTGAGTGGAGGGTGAATTGGAGGGGAGACAGGCTGGGTTACAATCAGCAGATTATTCTAGGTGTGGCAATAGTCAGGAAAACCGGAGTTCAAATTGGGTCTCAGATACTTCCTAGTTGAGTGACAAGTTGTATGGGCAAGTCTCTCAACCTCTCTGTGCTCAGTTTCCTCATCCATAAAATGGGAATAATAATCATACCTAACTTCTAGCACTGTTGTTACATAATTTGCGACAAGTGACAGAGAATAAGCTTCAGGGGCAGGATTTGAACCCTTGGTCTCTGGCTATAGACCCAGGTACCACTGTGCTTTGGGGATTTTAGTGGACTATTTGACACTGACTATTTGACAACTTTTGGGGTCCAGATGCTAACTGCACCCCTCTTTTCACACTTCCTAAGATCAGAATCAGCCAAAAGTGCAAAGGGCTGGTTCAGCAGATAGCAAGTCCTTGGTTATTGGACATCTTCAGGTAGAAGCTAGGAGACTAAGGACTGGTTGATGCACTTGGAGAAAGCTTAGAGACCTCCAGCTCTCTAAAGTCCCTGACTGCTCCAAGATTCTTTGAGTCAGTGTGGAAAGGAACCAGAACAGAAAAACCTGGAGCGATGCAGGAAGGTGAGGAAGGGGAGCTGGGGAAGGGGGAGAAGGCTCCTCCCAGCTTTCAAGGTCCCTTCATCACCTGCTATTGCTCGAAATCACCTGATGGGAGCGGAAGTGGTGAGAGTAGCATACCAAGGATCTGACGTGAATGACCTTGGACCTGTCTGCACACGCCAACCCAGCCGCCCCCCTGCCCCAGAGTTTGTGCAAACAGCCACGAGACCAGTCGGGTGAGGTCATCCGGCTAAAGATATAAGCGGAACTCGTGCTGGAGCTAGACTAGGGGAAGGAGCTGAGGGACCTGGGCTTCTGCGGGAGGGTAGACCCAGGGCTTTTTTTGTGGCGCCTTGGAAGGCCCCCAGCCCTGGAAGCCTGGCTGGGCGGTCGTAGCCTCCCCTGGCCTAAGGATTGGGATTTGAATAATGGGTCTGCACCTGAAGACCAGTGTGAGTCTGGGAGACCTTGACCAAATCACTTCCGCTCTCTTGGCCTCGGTTTCCTGATCTAGACAATAAAAATGTTTGCTGAATTTTAAGCATCTGGGAGGGTGTGTTAGGGGGAGGGAGGGGGTGAGACTTTTGGCTCTAATCCTGGTTAGTAGGTCTTGCCCAGGCATGTTTCAGGAAGGGAAGCCTCAAAATTCCTGGACCACATCTTACCCAGGGTAACTGGTAAGGCTGAGGTCTTCACTCTGGGTCACACGAAAACTAGACGTGGGACTGTGGGTGACTTGAACTCTGTCCCTAATTTGATGAGTGACCTTGGGCAAGTCTTTTCCCTTCCCTGGGCCTCAGTTTCCCCATTTGCCTCAATAGACTCTAAGGTCTCTCCCAGCTCGGACATTATTTGGTTCCCAGGTCTTTAACATCGTTGATAGTTTATGTTCTTTTTATTTATGTTTCCAGTTCGGACACCATGTTCAAAGATCCTTCCCAATTCTGACACTTTATATTCTAAGCCTCCTCCCAGCCCTTGAAATTCTGTTCTAAGGTCTCTCCCAGAGACTCTGTGTGTCCTAAAGGCCCTCCCAGGTCTGACACTCTGGGTTCTAAGGGCCCTCCCAGCTCTGACACTCTGGGTTCTAAGGGCCCTCCCAGCTCTGACACTCTGGGTTCTAAGGGCCTTCCCAGTACTTCTACTCTTCCCTGGACTCTTCCCATCTCCTCTTGGGCTAGGACAGGAAGGTTCCCCCTGAGCTGGGGGCCCGTGTGTCTCATCTGAGGGACAGGGAGAGGAAACCCCCCTTTGGGCTCTTCCTGTTAAGATAGGGCAGGTGAAGGAGCAGTGTGAGGTCAGAGACCTGTGGCCTGATATCATCAGGCTGCCCTGGGACAGACCCTCACAGAACCATAGTCTCAGGGTTGGAAGGGAGCTTGGTGAGTTCTGTCTCTACTGATACAAAAATCCCCAAGTTCTTTTGATTAAAGACCTCAAGTGATCAGAACCCACCACCTTCCAGAAGCAGAACAATTCATCTGGGGATAGCTTTACTTGTTAGGAAGTTTTTCCTAACATCAAAGTGAAATCTACTTCTCTGTGATGCCCCCTTTCCTTTGTACCCAATGGTCCTACTTCTGCCAAGCAGAACAAAGTCAAATTCCTCTTATGGTGGCGGGTACCACAGTGGTTTGCCTGCTGGACTTGAGGTGGATGAAGACATGAGTTCAAATCCTGCCTCAGATACTTACTGTGTGGCCTTGGGCAAGTCATTTAAACTCTGTCAGTCTCAGTTCCCTCATGTGGAAAATGAGAGTATTAATAGCACCTGACTCCCAGGGTTATTTTGAAGATCAAATGAGATAACATGTATAGTGATTGGAAAATGATGAAGTGCTATGTGAATACTAGCTAGCAGTAGTAGTGGTAGTGGTAGTGGTAGTAGTAGTGGTAGTAGTTGTAGTAGTAGTGGTGGTGGTGGTGGTGATGGTAGTAGTAGTGCTGGTGGTGGTGGTGATGGTAGTAGTAGTAGTAGAAGTAGTAGTGGTAGTGGTGGTAGTAGTAATGGCAGTAGTTGTAGTAGTAGTGGTGGTGGTGGTGGTAGTAGTAATGGCAATAGTTTTAGTATTAGTAGTGCTGGTGGTGGTGGTGGTAGTAGTAGTAGTAGTAATGATAGTAGTTGTAGTAGTAGTAGTGGTGGTGGTGGTGGTAGTAGTAGTAGTAGTATGATAGTAGTAGTAGTAATGGCAGTAGTTGTAGTAGTAGTAGTGGTGGTGGTGGTGGTGGTGGTGGTAGTGGTAGTAGTAGTAGTAGTGATGGGGTACCTGGGCCCTAACGGTAAGATCACGTCCCTGGAAGCCTCCCAATTTTTCAGCAGGCCCCTGCCCTGTAAGAAAATTCTCTCTTGTTTCAGAACATGTTATCTTATCAGAACAGACAAAGGGGTACCTGGCCCAAGGATTTTTGTCCCTGGCTGGTTCAAGGACTCTCTTGGAACCAGATTCCCAAGGTCCATGCCTCTGACAACTCCCTCAGTGTCTGACATCAACAAAGTTATCTCTGTAAAACTCCCTACACTTTCCCATCCATAGCTCCCAAAGACACCCAGACCCTCAGATTACCTAATTAGTATCCTTGGCATTCCTTTCCCATGCCCCTTTTCCATATAAACCCCAGCACCGACCTCAGCCTCTCACAGGTTCCCCACAAAGACCCTGGCCTACTTTTGCTAAAGCATTGCAATAAACTCTTTGCCACTTGACTAAGGGAAGGCTTGAGTGCGTGAATTCATTCCAGCCAACACTGCCTTGGCATTGTCGGGGTCCCAGCACCCCCAAACCTCTTCAGTAGTAGAACTACTGTCATGTCCTCCCCATATTCCCCCCATTTTTCAACCAGTTTTTACAAGAAATGATTCCGTGGCCTTTCACTATCCAGGCCACCTTCCAATGGACACTGAGCAGCTTCTCCAAGTTCTAGCTTGTCACGATCTTTTCGAATCCCAACTGTCACAGGCATTGTGTTACTTGTCCTCCCACCTTTGTGTTAGCTGCAGGTTTAATTAACACCCTAACCTATTCAAGTCAGTGAGAGAAGGTGCCAAGAAGCTTAGATCTTTGGGGACATGCAACTGAGACTAAGAATTGCTCTTTGGTCAACCAGTTCCAAATTCACCTAATTGTATTATGGTCTAGCCAAGACCTCACCATTTTTTCCGCAATGGTAGTCCGCCAACCCAATCTGTAAAATGGGGATAATAATAGCACCTGCCTCCCAGGGTTGTTACGAGGACTAAATGAGATAATAATTGTAAAGTACTTAGCACAGTGCCTGGCAGAGTGGTGTTGTTCATCCTTCATACTTGAAGAAGACCAATGACATGACTATGTTGGGGTCAGGTTATAGTGTGCTAGACTATGGCTGATCAGTCCAATATGAGCTTGGAAGGCTCTACCACAAGTCGGGCACAGATAGTCCATATGAACCTTTGGAGTGGAGATATCTCCAAATTTGGGCATCCCACCTTTCTTTTGAGCTCCTGCAAATCTGTTTTGGTCACAGAGCCCAGCACCTTCCTTGACTTGGGCACACCATGCTTGGTGGTCCTGTGCCAGTGTTTCCCATGTCTCATAATGGATTCCAAAGTTCTTCAGAGAGACCTTGAAAGGGTCCTTTTTCACTTTTTCTGACCACCATAGGAACTCTTGCCTTGAGTGAGTTCTCCATAAAATAGTATTTTAAACAAACATACGTTTGGCATTCAAACAATGTGGCCAGCCCATTGGAGTTGTGCTCTCTGCACTAGATAGAGTTTGGATGCTTGGCAGTTCAGCTTAAGAAAGGATCTTATCTTGCCGGGTGATCATCAGAATCTTCCTAAGGCAATTCAAATGGAAGCTTAAACTGAATTCAAATCGTTTCCTGGCATGGTGCTGGTAGACTGTCCAGGTTTCACAGGCATACAACAATGAAGTCAGCACAACGGCTCTGTAGACCTTCAGTTTGGTAGGCAGTCTAATACCTCTTCTCTCTCACACTTTCTTTCAGAGCCTTTCAAACACTGGGTTAGCTTTGGCAATATGTGTGTCAACCTCATCATCTATGTGTACTAAGTGAACTTATCCACAGCATTCAAAATTTCTCTATTTGCTATAACCTATGGTTCCACGAATGGATGGTGTTGTGTTGGCTTGTGGAGAAGCTCTGTTTTCTTAGTATTGATTGTGAGACCAAAATTAACACAAATGGCAGAGAATTGATCCATACTTTGTTGCATCTCATCCTCAGAGATTGCACTGAATGCACAATCATCTGCAAATAAAAAGTCACATACCAACTCTCCCTCTACATGTGTCTTGGCTTATAGCCTTTCCAAGTTAAATAATTTACTTCAAGGCTGACCTTAACGCTGCTTTTATCCTTGTTGAAAGTGTCTGACAACACTGTGGAAAATATCATGCATGAATAGCAAGCCCACAGTCCTTCTTCACTCCACTAGTCACTGGGAAATCATGAGAACAACGTTCTTCATCCAGAACCCATGCAAGCATGCCATTGTGGAGTGGCATACAATACTGATAAACTTCTCTGGGCAGGCAAATTTCATCATGATCTTCCACAAGCCCTCACTACTGAGAGGATTAAAAGCCTTGGTCAGATCAATGAATGTTGTACATCTGTTCTGCTCCTGGCGTTTCTCACCATATCGACCATTCCTTGGCCCTTTCTGAAGCCTTAGCTTCATCTCCAGGTGAAGGATCAGTCTATTAAGGAGGACCCTGGCAAGTCTGGCAATGATTAAGAAAAAGACCACTCCACCTCGCCCCCCCCCATACCCCATGAATAGCACAGGACAACCAATTTCCTTTTCCTTTATAGAGATGGACAACGGAGATATCCTTGAACTCCTTACCATATAACTAGGAAGATTTCAATCAGCTTCTATATGAGCAGTAGACCCCCTGGTTTGTAGATTTCTGCAGGGATAGAATCAGTACCTGGCATTTTGCCACATGAGAGAAGCCTAATAGCACTCGGTACTATTCCTCAGTTGGAAGTTCAGCTAGAGAGGCATTGACTTCAACCTAAGGTAAACAGTCAGTGGCTTCAGCATTGGTTGATGGCAGTCTGCTGAGAACACTATGGAAGCGTCCAGCCCGTCTCTAAAGGATCATATCCTTATCACTGATCAGTAAGGCTCCATCAGCACTGAGTAATTGAAATACACCATACATCTTTGGCCCATAAATAGTCTTCAGGGTATCACAGAATTGCTTTGGATTGTTGCCATTGGCATAAAACTAAATCTCATCTGCCTTCTTATTGAACCAAGAATCCTGCATCTCTCTAAGCATTTTTTGCACTTTACTTTTGATGGACTTAAAACATTGCTTTCTTAGAGATGAGCAAACTGTCCTGCTGGTAAACCCATTTTTCATTTAGCAGCTTCTGAATTTCCCCATCATTTTTGTCAGACCATTCCTGATGTTTGCAAGTGCTCTAGCCCAGATGAGCAAATGAGGTACTGCACAGCAAAAGTCTCTGAAGTCTGTCCGCTCCTTTCCTTCCAGGTCAGCAATAAGCACAGAGGAGCCTCTAATCCGTTGGTGTTGAATCTCCTGTCTTACCTTGGGGCTGTGGCTTTTGTTGAATGCAAAAGTCTAGCTTAGAGATGATCAGTCTGTGATCAGTCCAGCACTCTACACCATGTGTCACTTTCATCTCTCTCACATTCCATCTGTCTCTCCTCCTTATAGTGACATAGCCTACAAAATAGCAATGTTTGCTTTGAGTAAGTGTTAAGTAAATGTTAGCTATTATTATTAGTAAGTGCCAACCCACAAGTGCCCTGTCTCTTCTACCTGGGACATTCAAATACTACATGCATCGACCATAGCACACCATGAGGCTATCCATCCTCTAGAGGAAGGAGAACACTCCAAGGACTACAAGAATCGCGGAATTTCAGTGTTGGAGAAGTCTTCAGAGCATCTAGGCCAGCCCATACTGGAACAGAAATTCCCTCTACCCCATAACCGACAAGAGACATTTCAGCCTCTGATTGATGTATTTATTTGACAGCTGTTTGAAGACCTTCTGTTTGGGATGACTAATGGAAAAGCCTCCCCAGGTTTAAGGTATATTGTGTTGTTGTTCAGTTGTTTCAGTCCTGTCTGTCTCTCTGTGACCATATCTGGGGCTTTCTTGGCACAGATACTGGAGTGGTTTGCCATTTCCTCCTCCAGCTCATTTTACAGATGAGCAACTGAGACAAACAGGGTTAAGTGATTTGCCCAGGGTCACACAGCGAGTAAGTGTCTGCAGCTGGGTTTGAACTCAGGTCATCCTGACGCCAGGGCTGGTGCTCTATCCACAGTTCCAAATGAAAGGGACCTTAGTCTAAGTGAGACACGACATATATAAAGTGCTTGGAAAACCTTAAAATGCTATGTTGTAAGTGACAGTTACCATTACTGTTATTATTTTTATTAAGGGAGGGAAGTCTAGGAGCAGCCAGAGGTGTTCCAGATTTGGATTCGGGGAGGGTGCCTAGCCTAAAATTATCACAGAGTCAGTATTACTCAGCATTTTCTATCCTCCAAACATGTGAGGTCTCTGCTTTAGCTGTATCCCCTCAGGGTTAACTAGCTTAATCAAGCAATAAGCTTTTGTCCGGACTTAGTATGCAGCAGCACTGCCCTGGGAAGGAGCCTGAGGAAGAGAATTCAATTCACCAAAGTTGTATAAGTTAACTGGTATGTGCCAGTCACTGTGTCTGGCATAGGGAGCAGAGATAAAAGCCAACCAGTCAGTCTCTACCCTCAAAGGACCTAAGGCTGACTGAGGGGGCCTTCCCCTGATCTCCTCAAGAACATTTGCATATCTCTGTCTATGTCACATTGGGCCAGTTACTTGCTCTTTCATCATTTCTGTTCTAGTCCTACCACTCTCAACTTCATGGCCACAAGATCCCTTCTAGGTCTGACATTCTAGGTTTGAAGATTCCTTCTAGCTGCCATTCCATGTTCTAATAGCCCTTTCTGCTGACATTCTGAGTCTTCGAGCATTTTCCAGTTTCACCACTCTTATGTTCAACAACAACAACTAAGTTATAGAACCTTTCAGCTCTGAAATTCTATGTTCTAAGCTTTCTTCTAGTTCTGAAGTTCTATGCCCAAGGTGACATAGACCCTCCCAGCTATGGTGGGGTGTTCCATGTTCTAAAATCCTTTCCAACTCTAACATCCCAGATCCTATGTTTGAAGAGTTTTTCTAGCTCTGATACAGTATAGTGGAGAGAAGGCTATCCCTCAGTCGGGAAGACCTGGCTGTGTGACTCTGGGCAAGTGGTTTAATCTCTCAGTGCCCACAGGTCATTTTCTAAGAGTCTTAATTGCAGAATAGTTGCTGAACTGCATTGGGAAAGGAAAGAGTTTGCTACACAGGTCCAGAATCACCTCTTTCTCCCCACTCCCCACCACCCAAAGTCCTTTCCTCCCCATGCAGGCAAATTCTTTCCAGTTCCTTCTAGTTCTAACATTCCATATTCTAAGGTCTCTTTCCTTCCAACTGAGTCAGGCTGCTTCTGAGGTCCCTTATCTCTCTGATGTTTGGGTTCTTCTGTGTACTGTGTACAGACATATCGCCCTTTCCTCTACTTCGTCCTCTATCTCTTTCTCCATTCCTTTTCTCCACTTTACCCTTTCTCAGAACAAGCCTGGTGGAGGTTCCCTGCCTCCAAAGGCCACCTGGTCATTTCCCAATCAAACTGGGCCAGAAAGAGAGAGGGCTAACAGTGGAGGAGGGTCAGAGTCAGAAACTAGATGATCTAACATACTGTGACCTTTGAAGGAAAACATACCTGTGAACCCTCCCTTGATCAGTGCCGACAGTTAGTTTTCTATTGGCCAAAGTGTGAAAGTCCCTAGTGGTACAGTGGAAAGATCACTGGCAAAGGAGTCAGAGGACCTGAATTCAAATCCTACTTCTGATATTTTCCACTGGGTACCCTTAGGCAAGTTATTTCGTCTCCTGTGGCCTCGGTTTCCTCATCTGTAAAATGGGCTTAGCAGTCTTTGAGAACTCTTTCAATTCTAAATATGTGATCCTACAATCAAATTTTACCGTTGATACTTAACTGCTTGTGTGACTTTCGGCAACTCTCTCTGGACCTCAGTTTCCTCATCCATCAAATGAGTGTCTTCCAGCTTTAAATCTACGACCCTAAGGACCCCTGCACCGTCTCCGGTCTACATGTTTCTTTCTCCCACCCAGGCTCTGTGTCCACCCACCCCTCCAAAACAAAAACAAAAACTGACTGGCTGATTCGGGCCATCTCTTCAATGTGGGTCTGTTTCCTCTCTGTAACGTATAGAGACTGGACCAGATGAGCTGATCTCTAAGGGCTCAAGTCCTTACATCCTGTGTTCTAACATTCTTAAAGATTCAGCCTCTAGGCTAAATCTAAGAGGAAAGGCAAAGGAGTATGTACTGGGGAGGTAAAGTGGGACAGGGAGGGAACAGGAGTTGGGGCCATTATGTCCTTCCCAAGACCAGCCTCCCTGCCACACCCCCCGCTCCCCCTTGCTCTCCCGACCTGGCCGGAAAACCGTTTTGTTTACTCCCAATTAAAGGCTGGGGCGGAGAACCTGAAGGGGGCGGGGAAGGGGGGGGAAGGGGCGTCAAAGTCCAGCCCAATATAAGGACAAGCCGGGTCAAGCCCATTCATTCTCCACCGCTGCTGTCCTGTCTCCGCAATGGTGAGTCTCTCCCTGCGCCCCAGTCAGCTGCGGCTGCTGCCGCCGCTACTGCTGCTGCTGCTCCTGCCACCGCCTCCGTGCAGGGGCGCAGAGCCGCCGCCAGAGGACCATGAGCACCGCGTGCAGCTAGGAGCCATCCGCAGCGCCATCCTGGCCCGGCTCGGGCTGTCCGCGCCCCCCAAAGCGCGCCCGCTGCCTCTCAGCGCAGCCGAGGTCTGGAGGCTGCAGCGCCGCTACGAGGAGGCACTGGCCCAGCTGAGAACCAACGGGAGCCAGGAGGCGACGGGCTCGGGTCGCAGTTCGGGTCCCAGCACCCCCAAGGTCCGGATCCTGACGCCCAAACGTAAGCGATCTGGCGGTCCGGAGCCTTACCGAGATTGGAATAAAGAGGCAGATGAGAGGATGTAGAAAGTACAGACAGCCCGGGGAAATTATAAGGTAGAACGCAGGATGACAAAGTTGGAAGAGATCTTAAAACTATTTCATGACTGGGTTGTTTAAAAAAAAACAAAAAAAACAAAAACAAAAACCTTTTTTAGCATCAAAGCCAGGACTAGAAGCTAGCTAGGTCTCCTAACTTTGGAGTTTAGGGCTCTCGGCATCTCTGCTCCCAGCTCCTGGGCAGGACAGCGTTCCCTGGGGCTCAGACAGTGCCAAACGACACACGAGGATTAGGGACCTGGGTAAGGAGAAGGGAGCAGAGATCGGATACATGAAACACGCCTAGATGCATCCTGAGAAGACCGCAAGCGTACTGTACAAAGCCATAAGAGAGATCATTACCGGGGCAGCTCGGTGGCATAGTGGATAGAGCACTGGCCCTGAAGTCAGGAAGACCTGAGTTCAAGTCCGGCCTCAGACCAAACACTTAACACTTACTAGCTGTGTGACCCTGGGCAAGTCAGTTAACCCCAATTGCCTGGGTGAAAAAAAAGAGAGAGAGAGAAAGAGATCATTACTTCAGTTTTACAGACCGGAGGTATTGGTGGGTGGGGTGGGGTGGGGTGGGGTGGGGTGGGGTGGGGTGGCGTGGGGGTGGAGAAGAACTTTGCTAGAAGCCGAATAGGGAATTGGAAGCCAAATCTGTCCTCCAGTGTTTCGGGTGGAGAGGGGTGACTGGAGCAGAACACAGGCTGGGAGAGCCCCTGGGGCAGGGTGGATTAGCTCCCTAACGCCTTTCCCTCTTCCCTCTCTCCACAGTTGAGCTCAGTCAGAACTCCCGCGATGTGCGCCTCCACCTGCTGATCGACAGGGAGGCTCTGATTGCGGGGATGCGGGAGGTGCCGCGGGTGCTACGCGCCCACCTGCGGCTGTTTCTGCCACCTTCCCCACGGACCCCGACTGAGTGGGCCACCTCGCGGTTACATGCTGAGCCCAAGAGCCTGAGGCTCGACCTGACGCGGCCGCTGAAGCGCTGGCTCCAGCAAGGCAGAGCTCCAGGGCCCGTGCTGCGGCTGCCCCTGACTTTGCCTCCCGACGTGTCCCGAGAGCTGCTCCGACAGCCTCAGGCCCCGCGCGCCATCCTGCGCGTGAAGTTCCAAGGGCTGCCCCGCAGGGAGCCCCGCAGGGCGCGATCGCTGGAGCCCGACAAAGACTGCGAAGAGGGCAGCGGGCACCGCTGCTGCGCCCACTCGCGGCGCGTGTCCTTCGACGAGCTTGGCTGGGCCGACTGGGTGCTGGCGCCGCGTGACTATGAGATGCGCTTCTGCGAGGGCTCCTGCCCACACAACTACCGACCGGCGAGCATGCACGCACAGCTCAAGGCGCGCCTGCATCGCGTGGCCCCCGCTGCTGTGGGCCCACCCTGCTGCGTGCCCTCTGCCTACGAGCCCATGGTACTCATGCACTATGGCAGTGATGGGCACGTGGAGCTCACGCCCTTTGAAGACCTGGTCCCCAAGGCCTGTCACTGCGCCTGACCCAGTTGAACCTGCATAGTGGGAGAGGCTGGATATTGGCAGTATAGGAAGGGCGGACATCCAGGGTCCCTTCTCCCCAGCCTAGCGAGGCATTCCAAAGCTGATTTTTAGACTTGGAATCCAGAGTGACTGAAGAATAGGGCTGGGGGTGATCACCTTTGGCACCTATATAGCTGTGGCCAAAGAATGGAGCTGAAGGGGGCCAATGATGGCATCTATGTTTCCTGCCTCCCTGGCTTGGGAGAAGCAGCTGTATTTATAAATATGTATTTATTGATTATTTATTGGGGCTGAGGGGATGGGGGGGTGGGAGATTTGTACTACTCTTGTTTCCTGGCGTGTATTTATAATGACCTCTGTTACAGAATGGATCCTTTGTTACTTTGAAAAGTGGATTTAAAATAAATACTAAAACTGAACTATGTCAAATCTTGAGTTGGGGTCAGGGGAAAGGTTTTGGTCAGAAAAGAATAATGGCAGCCCCTCTATACGCCGACCCTAGCTGTGGACTTGGTCAAATGTCTTAATGGTTCTCAGCCTCATCTGTAAAATAGGGCTAATAATACTCCACACCTGTTGTCAGGAAAGAACTCTTAGGTCAAGGTAAAGTTCTATTGAAATAATTATTTATTATCTTAAATTATCTCACCCCTCCTCTAAAGTCTTTTATTCAATGACTCACAATGGCCTGGGGTGGGGGTGGGAGGTCATTGAACCCCCATAGACTTTTTAAAAATTTTAAGGCTTTTTTTTTTTTTTACAACACTTATTTTCTGTCCCACAAGAGTGGAATGCCTTCTTGCCAGTATAGCAAAGTATAGTATAGCAGTATAACAATAGAGATTATAGCAAAAATCCCTTTCATTGAAAATAATGTGTGGACCTGATTTATTCCAGTTAGAGGAAATTACCTGGTAGAGAGTAATCAAAATGTGATTGGGTTTTACATATGTGAATATTCACTGAGAAACACAAAAGTTAAACAAGACCAACCTATGAGCTGGCAGTATCTAACAGCATAGGTAACATTCTGTACCTGTAGTCAGTCCTTCCTAGCTCCCCACTAAGAGGATGGAAGTGTTTTCTTGTTTATTCTCCAGGTCCAAGATGGTGATGATGACGATGACGATGATGATGATGATGATGATGATGATGAAGATGATGATTATAGCTAGCATTTATATAGCACTGTAAGATTTACAAAGTGCTTTACGTTTGCTATTTCATTTGATTCTCACCAGCAACCCTGAGAGAGGTGCTATTATTTTCCGCATCTTACAGGTGTCAAAACAGGCTGAGAAAAGTTAGATGACTTGCCCAAGATCACACGTCTCAGTCAGGATATGGAACTCAGGTATTTCTGAGTTCAAGTTCAGCACTGTAACCATTATGTACCTAACATATGATGTCATTTTTGTCCTCTGAAGAACCCTGGAAGATGGGTTCTCTGGCCATTTTATAGATGAGGCAACTGAGGCAGGCAAAGGTTAAATGACTGGCCAAGAATCACACAGCTTGTTAAGTGTCTGAGGCAGGAGTCTAACTCAGGTCCTTCTGACTGACTGAAAGTCCCATACTCTGTTCACTGTGCCAAGGTTTGACCCCAAGTCCTTGAAGGAAGAGACAAGCTTTGGTTGGACCAATCCACTTTTACAAGTTTTAACTCTGAGCCCAATTGATGGCCCTTGGCTGTTCTCTGAAGATCACAGAATCACAGAATTCTAGTCCAACCCATACCCAAAGGGAACCCCTGTTTAACTATGCCTGAAAAGTGGTCCACTTAAGTTCAGAGAAGTTCATCACCCAGTTGAAATTTTTTGACTGAAACAACTCATGAAGATTATCTTGGGAATACTAGAACTGGTCATGTATATACTGAAATATCTCTTCACTAAGGACAAGTTAGTAGCAAAGTCAGAACTTGAAACCAGGTCTCCTGTGATGACCACCCCAAGGTTTGCCTCTCTAACTCTCCCATGGGAAGGAAGGAGGGGGTACACAAAGGATAATGGAAGAGAGAAGGGACAAAGAAAAGGAGGTCTGGATAGACAAGAGATTTTCAACAATTTAGGGCTCCCAAACATGAACCCACAAATAGAGGAGGATGAATCAGCCTCTGCACCCAACAGACATAGATGGCAGGAGAGTCTTGAGGGCCACACAGCCCAAAGCAGGGGTCATTGAGTCACAGGTGAGGTGGAAGGGAAGTCTTTTTAAAGTCCCATTGGCTGATTTCCAGCAGCCCGCTGGTCCAGTGCTGGCCTAATGCCTCCATGTGCAGAAGACTTTCTTACTTTTGAAGCAATGTACCAAATGGAATCAAGCCAAATTAACCAAAGCGTCCACTTCTAATCTCTAGGTCAAAAGTCTACATGGCTGTGGGAGACTGACAAGTAAGGATTCCCTGACTTCTGACCTGCCCCTGGTATCCAGAGCAACAGGTACTGGGCAGTATAAGCCTACTCTGGCAGTTACAGGTCAGGGTGACTCTGACCCTTCTCTGAATACCTGTAAACAGGTCTATGTTCCAGGCATGTAGATATGTGACCTTGGACATGTCACTTCCCTCCTGCCCTGCATTCTTCTATTCTGTAAAGTAAAGGTGTTAGACTAGGTTACCTCTAAAGCCCTTTTCCATTTGAAATTTCAGAATCTCAGAGTTGGAAAGGACCAAGGTAGCCATCTAGTCCAACTAAACCTGAATAAGAATACCCTCTATACCATCTCTGATGAATCCTGTTATCATCAGATCATAGATTTAAAACTGGAAAGGACTTTAAAGGTCCCCTCATTTTACAGATTGGGAAACTGAGGCCATGAGAAGATAGGTGACCAACCCAAGATCACATGGGTTATTGGTCCCACCATCTTCCCAAGTACCTGGGCATCCAGCTTCAGTGGCTGCAGATGATGGAAGTGGCTGAGTAAGGATGAGGGGGAGGGGGTTAGAGAGGAAAAGAACTGTAACCCCAGCTGTAAGAGAATGGGGTCAAGGAATTCAGGGGCCCAGATGGTAAGGTCAAGTAGAACTGAGAGATCCATGGATCTCATTGATGAATATTGATGAAAATGTCTCAAATAAAATTCTGGTGAGGAGACTATAGCAAGATGTCCAGAAAAAATTAGCAAAGAGCAAGTAGAATTCATACCAGGGATGCAAAGATGATTCAACATCAGGATAATAATTAGCATAATTGTTGTTCAGTCATGGCAAAAATACTGGAGTGATTTACCATTTCCTTCTCCTGCTTATTTTACAGATGAGGAAACTGAGGCAAACAGGATCAAGTGACTTACCCAGAGTCACACAGCTAGTAGGTGTCTGAGGTCAGATTTAAACTCATGTCTTCCTGCCTCCAGCTCTGGAGCACTATCCACTGTGCCACCTAGCTGCCTTACACAAAAGTAGGGGAATCAAAATTAGCGTGTTCAGAGGTCCCCAAAGTTATACATTAGCTAATATAGCAACTTTATACTTGCTTTTCAGTAGTTCCACCTTGTTGAGATGTAAGGCTGATTAAGGCAGTCAGTCACTGGTGGTGACAAGGTAAGTAAGCCAAGAGGTGTGGCAGAGAAGCCTAGAATGGTCAGTTGCCACCAATTCATAAGGTATGTTCTCCTCCTAGAGCTAGAAAGCCACTGCAGATGAAACAGACTAGACACAAGGAAGAAACAATAGAACAATGGAACTCAATAACCAAGTATTCAATAAATTAAGAAACTTAATTTACTTAGAAAAGACATCTCTATTTGGGTGGAAAAAAACTACAGGGAAAACTGGAAAGTATCTGGCAGAAATTAGGCTTAGACTGACACTTTACACCATATACTACCTTACATTGTAAGTGAATATATGACCTTAATATTAAAGATCATAATATTTTTAAAAATTAGGACATAAACAGATCACATACTTTTCACAACTGTGGGTAGATGTTTTTAATCAGACAAGGAATAGAGGTACTTACACAAAATAGAATAGATAACTTTGATCATATGAAACTGAAAAGCTGCTACAGAAGTAAAATTGATGCACCAAGAATAAAAAGGGAGAGTAAAATGGGGGAAAAAAAACATTTGTATCAAATTTCTGATAAGAGTTTGGTATCCAAGTTACATAAACAATTAATAGATACAATAATAATCTAAAGTGACTACCCAATAGATATATTTAAAGGTTATGAACAAACAGTCCTTAAAAGAAGAATTACAAACTATTAACAATCACATGAAAGAATGCTCCAAATCACTAATAATAAAAGAAATGCAAATCAAAAGAATCCTTAGGTTTTACCTCACACCCAACAAATTGGCAAAAATAAAGAAAAAGATGGGAATAGTCAATATTGGAGGGGTTATGGGAAGACTGACACACTGGTACATTGTTGGTGGAATTGTGAATTAGTAAAACCATTTTAAATTAGTAAAACCACTGAAAGCAATCTGGAATTATGAAAACAAAGTTATTAAAATATTCATGCCCTCAGAATCAAAGATTCCAAATATATTGGCACTTTTTGTATCATCAGTTTTATGATTATTAGTTTTATGATATTATATTATCTCATCTGTGATATCAAAGAATTGGAAACAAAGTAGATGCCCACCAGTTCGGGAATGGCTGAAAATTGTGGTCCATTAATATAATGGAATGTTATTGTACTGTATGAAGCTGCAGAAGCGAGGAATACAGAGAAGCATGAAAAGATCTACATGAACTGATGCAGAGTAAAGTAAGCAGAGCCAAGAAAACAATATATACAACTATAATAATGCAAACAGAAACATACACACACACACACACACAATCAAAAGTGGATGTTGCAAAATTACAAAGAACAAGCATGACTTAAAAGCAGAGATAGAAAGCACTCCTACCCTACCATCACTCTTTTGTAGAGATTAGAGGTATACAAATTTTGCGCATTGCACATATTTTTAGACTTTTTGATATATTAATCAAGCAATGATGATTTTTTTTCCTTTTTCCATTTTTTTGTCTTAAAATACTATTTTATATGTGGGATGGCTCTCTGGAATGGGAAGGGGAGAGATGCTGGGAAAAATTATGATGATAAAAAATTCAAAATACATCACCAAAAACTTTTTAAAAAAGCCAATGAAGCCACTACTGGGTCCGTATCCCAAAGAAATTTTAACAAAAAGAGGGGAAAGAGCCTATTTGTATAAAAATATTTTAGCAGCTCTTTTTGTGGTGGCAAAGAGTTGGAATTTAAAAATATGTTTATCAATTGTGGAATGGCTGAACAAGTTGTGATATATGCTCACATATTGACTACTATTGTGTTATATGAAATGACAAGCAGGATGATTTCCGAAAAACCTGGAAAGACCTAAGTGAACTGATGCAGAGTGAAGTGAGCAGAACCAGGAGAATAGTGTACACAGTAATAGCAATATTGTATGACAGACAACTGTGAATGATTTAGCTATTCTGAGCAATGCAATGATCCAAGATAATCCCTAAGGACTAAAAAATGCTATCTACCTTTAGAGAAAGAACTGATGGAGTCTGAATGCAGATTGAAGCAATCTAGTTCTCTCTCTCTCTCTCTCTTTCCTCCTTCCATTCTTCCTTCCTTTCTTTCTTTGTTTTGGTTGAGTTTTTTTTCCACAAAATGATTAACATGAAAATGTTTTACATGATTCCATATGTATAACCTATATCAGATTGCTTACCATCTTAGGGAAGGGAAACAGGATGGAGGAAGGGTTAGAATTTGAAACTCAAAACTTAATGAATGTTAAAAATTGTTTTTACATGTAATTGGGGAAAAAATAAAATAGTTTTTAAAAAGTCAAGGGATTTTCTTTCTCTTGGTTTGTCCCTTTTGCTTTGATGCATCTTTTGCTTTGATGCACCTTTTGCTTTGATGCATCTTTTACAACATGAATAATGTGGAAATATGTGTAATTGTATATATATAGATTGCGTGCTTTCTTGGGGAGGGAGGAGGGGAGGGAGGGGGGAAAATTTTAAACTGAAAATCTTATAAAAGTGAATGCTAAAAATAAAAAATAAATAAATAAATTTAAAATTTAAAAAGTCAGTGAAGACAAGTTTCAAAGAATTGCTAGTGCTTTTGTTCTCCAAAAACGTGGCATGAACTGGTAGTGCTTTGCCCATAACAAACACAAGTCTCTCATTTCCTGTGACATCTCTAGCCATCTTGGGTAAACAAAATCTGTTTCTTACTTGCTCCAGGGTCCTCTCTTGACTTGTGGGTCCAAAGTCATCAGGCAGAGCTTTCATGGATGTAAAGTGATATGCATTGGGCAGCACCAATTGCTTCTTAGTACCATATGTGGGATCAGTGACAGTCCAGTATGATGTTTCATTGCACATCTCCAACTCTGCTTCAACAGTAGAGAGCCCTCTGAGCAATTCTTTAGAATGTGAGGTCTTTTTTTTATTTTAAACATGTATTCTTAAAACTTTGGGTTACAAATTTTCTCCCTTCCTCCCTCCCCACCCACCCTCATTGAAAAGGCAAGCATCTCCAGACAGGTTATAGATGTGTAGTCATGCAAAACACTTCCATAGTAGTCCTATTGTGAAAAACTAAGTATATTTCCCTTCATCCTATCCTACCCACAATTTATTCTATTCTCTCTTTTGACCCTGTCACTCCTCAGAAGTGTTTGCTTCTGATTATCCCCTCCCCCAATCTGCCCTCCCCTCTATCAACCCCCTGCTCTCTTGCCCCTTCCCCCCTTGTTTTCCTGTGGGGTAAGATAGATTTCCACACCCCATTGTGTATGTTATTCCCTCCTTAAGCCAAATCCTGTGAAAATAAGATTTACTCATTCCCTCTCACCTTCCCCCATTTCCCCTCCACTGTAAAAGCCTTTTCTTGTCTAGAATGTGAGGTCTTTAGCAATGAAATGAGATTCACATATACTGCTGGCATACTATCTGCTGGAGGTCTGTGCTGCCCTTTTGCTTATGCTCTAGCTCCGTGTGACTCACTTGGAGCTTTCACGGCTTCACGGCTTCCTTAAGTATCCCTGTAGCTTTAGTATTCTGTGGCCTGCAGGGCAGGGCATTTGCCTACTTCCCTGGCTGGTAGAGTATGCTGATTAGCTAGTACCGCTACCCATCTCTGGCATACAACTTCTAACTTTACACTGCTCAGAATGTTATCAGTTAGGGGGAAGCTAGGTGGCACAGTGGATAGAGCTCTGGCCTTGGAGTCAGGAGGACCTGAGTTCAAATCCGGCCTCAGATACTCGACACTTACTAACTGTGTGACCCTGGGCAAGTCACTTAACCCAGTTGCCTAGCAAAACAAACAAACAAACAGAATGTATCAGTTAATTGTTGCCACTGCATATTTGTGACTTTGTTCTATCCATGTAGTCTTTGCCTACTTCAAAGCCCAAAACTCTAGCTTGTGTATGGGGTGATAAGTCTCCCTCTCATTCAGTCCTCTGCTAGCAAATGGGACTGGTTTCTGGTGACCACTCTCTTGGTGCAGAAATGCTCTCAAGCCCTCCAAGCTGGTATCTGTAAGCAGTACAAAAAGCTTGTTTGGATCTGGGTCGATAAGGGTGCGTGTGTGAGGTAGCTGACCAAGTCTTTGAAAGTTTGTTCACAATTATCCATCTATCAGTGTCCAAAGGGCTTATGGGTTTTCAAACAACTGCCACCAGGTGTGATGATGCAGTCCCTGTTACTTATAACTCTGCTCCTGGGGGATGGATCCCCCAGGAATCCTGAATTGTAGGAGGAGTAAAGCCAATTGTGTTTCTGCACTAAGTTCAGCACTATTATAGTGAGCCCCCAGGAGCATAGCACCACCAGGCTACCTAAAGAGAGATAAACAGGACCAGGTCAGGAAGAGAGAATAGGTAGGGGAGGTAGATGCCTTTTAGAAACCCTTGCTTTCTATCTGAAGGATTATTATGTTCTCCAAATATATGGCATGAGTTGGTAGTGCTTTGCCCATAACAAACACAAGTCTCTCATTTCCTGTGACATCTATAGCCATCTTGGGTCAATCTCTTTGTATTTGCTTACCTGTGTACATATTGTTTCCCCAGAGGATATATTCCTTAAGAGCAAAGATTGTTTTATTTTTGTCTTTGTATCCTAATTCCTGACACACAGTAGACACATAATAAATGCCTATTTAGTGAGTGAATTCATGGTTAGATGGATGGTTAATAAATACATATAGTAAAGAATAGATTTTTTTTCCATCCAGCAGAAGATAAAGATGATGCAAAGGAATCTCCTTTCTCTAAGAGACATACATGCTCAAGAACTCTTCTTTTCTTCTACGGCCAGCTCCCCAAACCCTTGAACTTGGGATTGTTTTCCAGGCAACCTCCCCCAAAGCAACTGCCTACTAAATCTCCCTCCTCTGGCTGACTTGGATTCTTGGATGTAAGGCTATTTTCCAGGCAACAAGTAAGGTTTGTGCTACTCGGGAAGTCTCTCTTCTCTGTCTAGAAGGTTACATTCTAGGACTGCAACATGTGGGAAATAGAAATCCCTCTTCCCAGATTTCACCCAAGGGGAAATTCCCTGAAGCCTGGTATAGTAAGCTGGTAATTGAGACATGATTGAGATTCTACATGTTGGCTTCTTCTCAGAGTCTCTCCCTCCCTTCAGAGACCTGAAGAGTGTTGGACTGACACATCTATTCTCTTGAATCTGGAAGTCAGAAGAAACCCTCGCTTTTCCTGCTTTCACGTCATCCTACCACCCCTCATTTGGTTCAGGGTTTTGGGTGATTTGGGGTGATTAATCTCTACCATGCACCTTGAGCATAATAAGTCTGAGTCCAATTGTTAAGAATTTTAAATGCCAAAAAGACTACTTTATATTTGATCCTAAAGGCAATAGGAACCACGGGGACTTTTTGAACAGAAGAGTGACATAGTCAGAGTCAACATTTCCAAAATAGAACTCATCTTTCTCTACCCAAAACTCTTCAAACTTCTTTATTATTGTCAAGGATACCAGCATTCTTCCAATTACCCAGGCTTGCAAGCTTAGTGTCATCCTTGACATTTCATTCTCAGTTACCTCCACATACCTGATCTGCTGCCAAATCATGTTGTTCCTATTTTTATTCCGTCTCTTCTCTACTTCTCTTCTCTCTACTGGCACAACCACCACTCTAGTTCAGGCCTTCATCACCTCTCATTGTTGTTTGTCCTTCGTTCTTGAAGAGGACCATGACATCAGGAAAGCCATGTCATGACTTGCAAGTGAATTGGATTACAGTGAGGCAGGGCTGTGCAAAGTGACCAGCCTCACTTTCTACTCCAGAGTCATCTGGGTCCAGGGGTGAGATACAGATCAGGACGACTGGAGATGGCTCCATTCCACTCTCTCATATGGATCATTGCAATCACCTCCTAACTAGTCTCCTTGCCACCAGCCTTTCCTCACCATAATCTGTCTTCCAGCCAGCTGCCAAACAGATTTTCTTAAAGTGTAAATCCAACCATGTTAATTGCCTATTCAATCAACTCTAGTGGTTCCCTGTTACCTCCAGGATCAAATAGAAAATCCTCTTTTTGGCTTTTAAAGCCCTTCATAGGGGCAGCTAGGTGGCAAAGTGGAGAGAGCACCAGCCCTGGAGTCAGGAGGACTTGAGTTTAAATCCGGCCTCAGACACTTGACACTTACTAGCTGTGTGACCCTGGGCGAGTCAATTAACCCCAACTGCCTCACCAAAAAAAAAACAAACCCCCAAAAAAGCCCTTCGTAGCCTTCCACCTTTTTAATCTTCCCATACTTTGCTCCTTTCCACTCACTCTATGATCTAACCACACTGGCCTCACTGCTGTTCCTCCTACACAACAGTCTAACTCCTATCTCCTTGTCTTTGCATTGTCTATTCCCCATACCTAGAATTCTGGCCTTCCTTGCCTCTCTCTCTGTGTTTTCTTTATACTTGGCTCAAATCCTATCCTTTGTAGGAGGCCCTTCCAAATCTCTCTAGATGCTAACGCCTTCCCCTTTCAGATTACCCTCCATTTATTTACTATATCTAGATCTATCTGTCTGTCTGTCTTTTATGTGCCACTTTGGACACATTCAGTTTAAGATGACTAAATATGATCTATATCTAAGCCATATCTAAAGATTTCCCCAGAGTTGTGGTAATGAGAAAAAAGAGAGAAAATTACCTTCTTGAACCAACCCCCAATATTGAACTTAGTTTGTGGAGCCTAGAATTTTGGCACCCCTAGGCCATAGGGTCCTGATGTGTTTCAGTCCTTTTCCACTCTGATAGTCTATAGTCTATGTATCCTAAACCTGACGTTCCGTAGTCTGTTTTCTACAGCCCCTTCTGGTTTGGACGTTCTCTGTTCTAAGGTCCTTACAGCTCTGATAGTCTATATTCTAGAGTCTCTCTTGTAAGAGGCTAAGTGACTTATTCAGGATCACACAGCCAATTAGAGTATTATGTTCTGACATGTATTGCTCCCTGTCCAGTTCTTTCCTCTGCTTGCCCTCCTTCATTCTTCCCAAGTACACATAAGACTCTAAAATCTCTTCAAACTCTACTCACTAAGAAGCTTTCCACAGCTCAGGGATTCAGGAATTCTCAGAATAAGCCTGGGAGAGGTTCTCCCCATCCCAAAGGTCACTTGATTATTTCCCAAACAAACTTGGATGCTCATTCCCCTGGTTGAGAGAGAGAGAGAGAGAGAGAGAGAGAGAGAGAGAGAGAAAGAATAGTGGGGGAGGGATAGAGTCAAAGGTCAAGAAAGTGCAGGACTTTGATAAAAGTAAATCTCAACTACTATGGTGTGGTGTTGGGAAGAAAATGTTTGAACCCATCTGCCCCGCTACACACACACATAGCCCTGTTTCCCTGTTCTGTCCCCTCCTGGGCAAATCTTTCCTCCTTTTTGGACCTCAATTTCCACATCTATAAAATAAGGATAGGGAAGAAACTAGATATTCTCCAAGACCACTTCCAGTTCTGACATTTTATGTTCTAAGGGCCCTTACAGCTCTGACATTCTATATTCCGAGGATCCGTCCACTTCTGATATTCTGTGATTATTTTTACTCTGCCTAGACATGCATCTCTTTCAGCCACTTCTGACCTCAAGCCCATACCAAACTCCAGATCGACACTCCAGTCAATAGAGAATTCTTCGCCACTCAGGGGACCAGATTTTCTCAGAGTATGTCTGGTAGGAGTTTACCTAGTCACCTGGTCATTTTCCAACCCAACTAGAAGGTTCCTTCACCACTGTAGTGGCTAAAGAGGAAGATGGGGATGGTCTATGTAGAAAGCCGGGGAAATCTAGGTTTCATAGGATAATAATTACAGCTTCCTCAAAGTCTAACCCATTGTCCCTGGAATTGGGGTGGGATGGGGACAGGCAAAGTAGGGCAATGCCAAGTAGGGTGGCAGATGGCATGGATTTCATGTGCCTTGAGACCATGATAGTAGTGTGAAAGCCTGACAGGAATCCTGGAATATTGATGAACTGGGCTCTAATGATACCCTTGATTTGATCACTACCCTGGTCAGTGTGATATAAATTTTCCCAAGATTAAAAAAATAGATGGGACAACATGATGATCAATTTGATATAGAAGAGTAGAGTTCTGCCTTGTTCTGGTATCACAAGAAAGCAAGATACATTGGAATAAATCAGAACTATCAATATCACACCACTAAAAATGCTTCACCACAGATGGTGCTGACCACAAAATCAGGGAAACTGTGAGAGTACATGAAATGAACCATGAGAATACATGGAATGAAGATAAAATTACTTTAATTATATGTCAGTACTCCCATAAATTGGGGAATGGATGAACAAGTTATGGCATATGAAAATTATGGAATACTATTGTGCTATGAGAAATGATGAAGAGGATGATTTCAGAAAAATCTGGGAAGACATGGGTGAACTGACACAAAGTGAAGTGAGCAGAACCAGGAGAACAATGTATACAATGACAACACAATATTGTAAACACAAACATCTTTGAAAGACAGGAACTCTGAGCAATACTTGATGACCAACCATAGTTCCAAAGGACTCATGATGGATCCAGAGCACCCACCTTTTCATAGAGAAGTGATAGAGTGCAGAATGAGAAATTATTTTTGGACGTGGCTGATGTGGGGGGTTGTTTTATTTGACTATAGTATGTTTGTAACAAGGGATTTTGCTTTTCTTGCTTTCCAAATTAGGCAGTGGACAAGGCAGAAGGGAGAAAAGATAGATCCTCATTTTTAAAAATTAATTTTAAAAATGTTTCAGTTCTACATTATGACAAAATTGGGAACAAATCTCTCCAGTTATAGATAAGGGCTGAATTTCCCTTTTTGTCAATAACACACAGCTCCAAGTCACACAACAACATATTGACCGGTGCAGTACAACTACAAGAAATAGATTAGATAAAATGAGCAATAAAATTAAGATATTAAAATATGAAGGGAAAGAAGTTGAAAAGCATAACCATTGAAAATCTCCATTTAATACAAATTAGACTTAACAATGAAATGGATGACAAAAAAAACAGAACCAACATCTCAAATGATTTTCAAAAGGAGATAGGCATTCATAGACTGGAATTCTAAAAAGCCTTTTTTAAAAATTCGATGGCATAAATCCTACTAGCAGACTGATTACACCAAAAAGTCATTTTTAAAAGTTAGTACATAATATAACCATTATCAACAAATTTTAAGAGTCATTTTTAAAAGTCAGTACATAATATAACCATTATCAACAAATGCATTCTACCAAAGTATTTGATAGAAAACGTAAAAATATTTCTGTGCTACCACACATGTGGTATATATGTATACACACATATGTGGCTACAGAGGCTGTGGTAAGAGCCATATGAGGAAAGGTGCACTATTCAGGAATGTCCTTAAGGGCTAATGTTGAAAACCACCATGGCAGAAGTTACTTGAGAGAACTATTGAAGATCTGTGGAAAGGCATTGAAACATGATATCAGTATCTAACTGCTACTCACAGTAGAAAAGCCAAGCAACATAGTTCCCAATTAGAGACCACAAAAAAAAAGAACCATACAAATGAAACCAACTCTGAGATCCCACATCATACCTGTCAAATTGGCAAGGATGACCAAGAAGGAAAATGGGAATTATTGCAGGGGCTGTGTTTGGGTCTATTAATGAATTGTTGGTAGGAGGGCAATTTGGAACTATGCCCTAAAAGTCACTAAACTATGCATATCTTATGACCCTGTATGTTCAAATCTAACTTCAGACACTTACTAGCTGCATGGCCCTGGGCAAGACATTTAATTGCTGTTTACCTCAGTTTCCTCAACAGTAAAACATGGATAATAACTTGGCAATGTTGTTGTGAGGCTTAAATGAGATAATATTTGTAAAAAGTATTTAACCAGTGCCTGGAATAGAGTAGGCACTCTATAAATGTTTATTCTCATTCCTTCCTGGCTACGCCCAGAGGTTACATCAGCCAAAAAAAAAACCAAAAAACACCTGGTGGCATCTGCACATGCACTGGACTCCTCCCACTGTGCAAAGACCACATTTTAAAAAACAATACTGAGTGAGGTTGCTTAGGGATGGTCTGAACTCTTCCTCTTCTGAGCTCAAGATTCTCTCCTCTTGAGAAGAAAGAGCATTCAGTGGAGGAGCAGGGAAGGAGGTTGCTGTTGGACAGTCATTCAAGTAATGCGGTATAAATTATGTTGTGTGAATATCTTACTGAAAGAGGCAGAAAAAAGACCTTTGTGTAAGGAATTCCAATAAATGTAACTTGAGAAGTAGCCTAGTGCCTCAGATACAAATGCTCCAGGAGAGACACAGGTGCTCAAAGCACCTGAGGAAAAAAGAACTGCCCCTCAGATAAATGTACTGAAAGAGCCTTTAGTTAAACCTCTGTCTTAAGAGAGCACTGATCAAGTTAAAGATGGCGGCCGTGCATTGCGGTCCATCAGCTCATGTACATATTACTATTTTCAGGGTTTTGAAGGATAATAATAACTAGTATATGTGTATTACAGCACCTTGAGGATGTAGCAAGATGCTATATCTATATCTGTATACTCATTTGATACTCACAACAACTTTGTGAGGAAGGTATCATTATTATCCCCATTTTACAGATGACAAAACTAAGAGAAACAGAGGTTAAGTGACTTGTCCAGGATCAAACAGTTAGTAAGTGTCTGGGACCAGGTTCAAACTCAGGCTATCCAAGCTGATAAATTACATAAATCATTGTTTGGAGAATATAGGGTGATTATAAGGGTCATAATTGACAGAAAGGTGGAATTTTTAAAATTCCAGATCATAAGTCAGGGATGGGTTACAAAGAAGCTCTGACTTGAGACATTAGAAGCCAGAGAAAATAAGCTATAAGAGACAGGCAGATAAAGGCAGAAGAGGAAAGGATGCTGAAGGAAAGCAGAATCCAGGGACAGGAGACACAGAATTCAAAAGCTGATTAATGGATAGGTTCTGCAGCAATTTTGTTAGGAGCTGTACTGATCTGAAGAAAGGCATTGCTTTTCTAAGAGATGATTGACTGTTAGCTCTATAGCTGCTGGAATCTGGTTGGAAAAAAAAATCCTCTTTTATTAGAAGCAAGGCCTGGGTTTATTGCTTTCTAGCACCATCTACAGTCCAAGAGAGGAATATCCCTGTGCCTCTTATGTTACCCATTACTGGCTTCTACAGGCTTAAGAGAGGAGGGAGGCTAAGGGAAAGGACAGGATTTTCAGTGCAAGTTGACTATTGTTTTCGAAAAGATGACCTTTGTTACAACTGAAGTCATTAAAGGAGGTTTGCCATTTCCTAAAGGTAATCTAGCCCATTTGTTTCCCTCTTGTTTCATGGGGGGCAACATTGTCTACTTAGATACTGATATATAATAAAAACACTGATCTACAAGATCTATGGGTTGTTCATCTAACTGCATGTTGTCATCTAAGGAAGATACAGTCTTCATCCACTTGGTTTTTCCTGAGTGGATGGTTGGGCCATATTCTTTTGAGTGGTTACTGATCTCTTCTAGGAGGCCCTACAATGTTCCAGGGCAAGGATTCTTAAACTTTTCTGTCATGCAAAGATTGAACCTTATGGACTCTTTTAGAATAATGTTGTTAAATACAAAAAATAAAATGCATAGGGCTACAATGTAAGCCAATTATATTGAAATATAGTTATCAAAATATATCTTCAACGAGGAGAACTTGTACACAGTAACAGACACATTGTGCGATGACTAACTTTGATAGACTTAGCCCTTCTCAGCAATGCAAGGATCTAAGACATCTCCCAAAGTCTCATGATGGAAAATGCTATCCACATCCAGAGAAAGAACTATGGAGTTTTAATGCAGATTAAAGCATACTATTTGCTCTTTTTTTTCTTCTGGTTTGTTTTGTTTCTTCTTTCTTGTGGTTCCTCCTATTGGTTCTAATTCTTCTTTACAACATGACTAATGTGAAAATATGTTTAATAGGAATGTTTTATATATATATATATGCATATATATATCTTCAAAAACCTGGAAGTTCATGACCTCCAGGTGATGATTCCAAAGACTAATGCAACTAGTATGATGTCATCCTCAAATCAGAGCACCTGGAGGATCTCACCATCCACAGGGAATCCCTCTTTTACTCTGACTCTACCCTGAATCTCTTCCATCACAGTATTGAATACCTTTGGCTAGCATAAATCTTCCTGCACTATATTTTGTTTGCTATTTATGATTAGTCACTCAACCAATAAACATTTATTAAGTACCTACTATGTGCCAGGTGCTATGCGAAGTGCTAAGGATACAAAGAAAGGTAAAAGAGTCCCTTCTCAAAGAGTTCATAGTATTAGGGGGAAACAACATACAAACAAGATATAGATTGGATAAACTGGCAATAATCAATAGAAGGAAGGCACTAGAATTAAGGGGGATCAGGAAAGGCTTCCTGAAGAGGATGGAGGATTTTAGCCAGGACTTGAAGGAAGCCAAGAGGTAGTGATGAGGAGGGAATTCCAAGTATGGGGAACAATCAGTAAAAAAACACCCAGAGTCAGGAGATAGAATGTCTTGTGGGAGGAACAAAGAAGCTCGTGTCACTTGACTGAACAATTGGGGTTGGCAGGGCTGAGTGAGTCGTAAGAAGACAGGAAAGATGCATAGGTAGATTATGAAGGGTCTTTTGAACACCAAAACAGAGGGTTTTGTATTTGATCCCGGATATAATAGGGAACCACTGAAGTTTATTGAATAGGAGGGTGATATGGGCAGGACTGCGTTTTAGGAAGATCACTTTGATGGCTGAGTGGAGGATAGACTGTAATGGGCCAAGACTTGAGGCAGGCAGACCCATAAGCAAGCTGTTGTAATCAGAGGGTTGTTGAACCAAATCAGTCCTCTTGTTATATATTTCAAAGAGTCTTGAATAATTTTCTTTTTTTTTCTTTTTCTTTTTTTTCGGCTAGGCAATAGGGTTAAGTGACTCGCCCAGGGTTACACAGCTAGTAAGTGTCAAGTGTCTGAGGCCAGATTTGAACTCAAGTCCTCCTGACTCCAGGGCCAGTGCTCTCTCCACTTTGCCACCTAGCTGCCCCGAGTCTTGAATAATTTTGATGTATAGATGGGAGACACCTTGTTGAAAGAGAGCCTTTAAGCTAGTGGTTGGCTTTAGAGAATTAAATGCTTTTTTGTAAGCAAAAAATAATGGGCAGGATAAACTCTTCTATTCTATATATTTTCCAGTCAATTATGTGATGGTGAAGATGTGGTCTGCTAGGGAATATTGTTTGTGAAAACCTGCCTGTTTGCTAATAATAGCCTTATCGAGAATGTCTTTCATTCTTATGTAGATGATTCTCAGGGGGGAAGTGGAGGGGAGAAATGTTATATAGATGGGAAAGTAGGAACAAGGGTCTGTATCAATCAATCAGTAAACATTTATTAAGTGCCTATGTACCAGACACAGTGCTAAGTGCTGGGGATAAAAGGAAAAAGCAGAAAGAGTCCCTGCCCTGGAGGAGCTTACATTCTAATGAAGGAGGCAGCATGTAAATAAAAAGATCTATACAAGAAATATTCAAAGTAGATGGAAGATTGCCTTGGTAGGGAAGACACAAGCAAATGGTGGATCAGGAAAGGCTTCCCGCATAAGGTAGCACTTGATGGGAATCTTGGATAAAGGGGAAGGGGGAAGGAATCTACTATGAGTCAGGTACCACGTGTTTTACAGATATCATCTCATTTGATCCTCACAATAACTGGGGAGGTAGGCCTTATTATTATGCCCATTTTACAGTTGAGGAAAATGAAGCAGACAGAGGTTAAATGACTTGCCCAGGGTCACACAGCTAGGATGTCTGAGGTCAGGTCCTTCTGACTCTAAGCCCAGCATTCTATCCACCGTACTACTCAGAAGAAGTCAGAGATTCTGAGATACAAAGATGCGGAAGAAGAACAATCTAGGTCTGGGAGACAGTCCGTTCGAAGTCATGGCGACAGGAAATGGAGAATCATGGGTGAGGAACAACAGGGAGGACAATATGGCTCAATAATAGAGTTTCTGGAGCAGAATAAGATGTAGGACAAGAAAGCTAGTAAGAGACCGGGTTGTGCAGAGCTTTAAATATCAAACTGAGGGATTTCTAGTTGATCCTAGAGATAATAGGGAACCAATGGAGTTTATTGAGTAGGAAAGGGGCAGTGATTTGGTCAGACCTGCACTTTGGGAAAATCACTTTGGTAACTGAGAAAAGAATGGATTGGAGTTGGGAGAGATGAGGCAAGGATACCCATTGGGAGTCTCTTGCAATGGTCCAAGTTTGAGAAATGAACTAGGTTAGTGCCTGTTACATGGGAAGAAAGGGACCTATATGAAAGATGCTCTAGAGGTAGAAATGACAAATTTTGATGTTGAACTGGATATGTGGGGGAGGTGAGTATGAGGAGTTGAGGATAACCTAGATAGGGGACTGGGAAGATGGTGGTGCCTTATGAATAAGAGAAAGGTTCAGAAGAAAGGAAAGTTTGAGGGGGAAGGGTAATGAGTTCAGTTCTGGATATGTTGAGTTTGAGATGCCTACAGAACAGCCAATTCAAAATGCCCAAAAGCAGTTGGTGGCACAGGGCTGTAGCTGAGGAGAGAGATGGGGCTGGGTATTATCTGTTCAGAGATGATCACTGAATCTATGGAAGCTGATGAGATCACAGAGAGAGAGAGTACAGAAAGAAAGCAAGGGGCCCAGTTCAGGGCCTCAGGGGGACATCCACACTTAGTGGGCATGACCTAGATGAAGATCCAGCAAAGGAGAAGAGAAGGAGCTGTCAGACAGGCAGGAAGAGAATCAGGAAAATCCAAAAAGGAGAGAGTATACAGGAAGATGTGAGAACCAAGAATGTCAAAGGCAGCAGAGAAGTCAAGAGGTATGAGGACTAAGAAAAAGGTCATTAGGTTTGGCGACTAAGAGATCGCTGGTAATTTTGGGGAGAGCAGTTTCACTGAATGATGAGGTGAGAAGCCAGATTATAGAAGGTTGAGAAGAGAGTGAGAAGAAAGGGGAAGGAGGCACCAACCGTAAATAGCTTTTAAAAGGATATTAGTTGGGAAGGGGAGGAGAAATATAGGATGATTGCTAGTAGAGATGGTACCACCTAGTGAGGACTTATTTAAGGTTGAGAGAGAGAGAGTGGGTGTATTTGTAGACAACAAATAAGGAGCCTTCACCCTTTCTAGGGGTGTCACCATACCTTTGAATTCGCCTGTCTGAGTTTGTATCAATCAACAAGCATTTACTAAGCTCCTACTATGTGCCAGTCATTATATTAGGCACAGGGGATACAACGAACATTTACTAAGCTCCTACTATGTACCAGTCATTATGTTAGGCACGGGGATACAGCAAACATTTATAAATACAAATACAAATACATTTACTACGCAAAGACAAATGTGAAATAATCCCTATTCTCAAGAAGTCAGTCAGTTGACAAGCATTTATTGAGTACCTACTATGGTTAGGCACTGTGCTAAGCTCAGGGGACAGAGAGAAAGGAAGAAAAACAACCCATTGCTTCAGAAAGCTCACTGTCAAATAAAGGAGGCAATATGCCAACAACTATGTACATGCAAGGTAAATACAGTTTGCATGGAAGGAACTCTCTGAAAAAAAAGAATGACTAGTGAGGGGTGGAGGTAAGTGGGGGGAGGCTGGGGAAAGCTTCCTTTAGAAAGTGGGATCTGAGCCACATCTTAAAGGAAGTCAGGAGGGAGAGAATTCCAGGCATGGGGGACAGCCAGTGAAAAAGCTTAGAGTTGAGAGGTGGCATGTCCCCTGTGAAGAGTAGTAAGAAAGCCAGTGTGACTAGATCTTAGAGTATGAAGAGGGGAGTAAAGCGTAAGAAGACAGGAAACGTAGGAAGGGGCAAGATTATAAAAGGCTTTAATTGTCAAACAAAGCATTTTATATTTGATACTGAAGGAAAGAGGGGGCCACTAGAGTTTATTAAGGGTTGAAATGGCTAGGCTTATACTTTAGGAAAATAATTTTGGTTGTTATGTGTTGTTGTTTGTCCTTCGTTCTTGAAGAAGACCATGACATCAAGGAGATGCTATGACTTGCAAATGAATTGGATGTAACTGAGGGAGGGTTGTGCAAAGTCAACAGCCTCGATTTCTCCTCTGGAGCCATCTGGGTCCAGCGGCAAGATATAGATCAAGACAACTAGAGATGGCCTCACGTTGTTATATGAAGGATGGGATGGAATGGGAGAGGCAGGCAGATCAACCAGCAGGCTATTGCAATAGTCCAGGTTTGAAGTGATAAGGGTCTGTACCAGAGTGCTGTTGACATCAGAGTAGAAAAGGGGACATATATGATTATGAAACATTATGAAGGTAAAATCAACAGACCCTGGCAACAGATTGGAATGGGGTAGGGGTAGTGAGTCTGTCAATCAATAAATATTTATTAAATACTTGCTCTTGGCCAGGCACTGTGCTAAGAGCTAGGGGTACAAAAAAAAAAACGGCAAAAATATGATCCCTGTCCTCAGAGAGCTCACAGTGGGAGAAGACAACATACAAATAACTATGTATAAACAACATACAGACAGGTTAAACTGGAAATAATTAACACAAGGAAGACACTAATATTAAAGAGGATTGGGAAAGGCTCTTTGAAGAAGATGAGAGTAAGAGTGAGGATTCCATGTTGGGAGCCTGGGAGTACGGAAGTATTGGTAGTATAGTAAAAAGAGAACTTGGAAGGGAGGGAGAGTTTCAAGGGAAAGATTGTGAGTTCTATATTGGACATGTTGGGTTTGAGCTGCCTAACGGACATCTAATTAGTGATGTCTAAAAGGTAGCTAATGATCCAAGACTGAAGTTCAGGGGAGAGAGTAGAGCTGGATATGTAGATCTGGGAATTGTCGGCAAAGAGACGATCATTAGAATCTCACAGCATTCAGTTATGGATCGTACTGTTTTTGTTCCTTCTACTTGCAATATTATTGTCATTGAGTATATTGGTTTCCTGGGTCTGCCTCTTTGCAGAGGTAGGGGACTATGGGTGTGGAATATTGCATCTAAAGTCAGACATTTTTGATATATTGGTTAGTTTTTGCTGACCATTTCCTCTCTCTTTTTCATTCTTTGTTTTAAGGAATGGCTCTTTAGAAGGGAGAGAAGAGGAACATATTGAAAAATGAGGGTGATAGATAAACAAAAGATAAATAATAGATAAAATAGATATAAAATAAATGGATATATTTAAATTTTTATTTATTTGTTTTTCTAATTTATTTTCTAAAGAAATGTATCGAGGGAAAACCATAACTCCTTAAAGTTCTATTGTCCTTTCACTGAAAGAATGTCTCAAAGCCATTCCCCTTGACAGTGGTCAAGTTACTAAGAGATAAAAGAACTCTGTTAGGAACCTTATTCAGTCTGATGGTTTATTCTGCTTACCTTCAGCACTTTATTATGAGTTCATTATTTTGTTTCATAAACTGCTAAGAAGACATCCGTGTTTCTAAAAGTGTGATGACGCTCATCACAACCCAAAGGAAGTCTTGAGGTTTTTTAGGCAGCGCCCTAGATAATGGATCTGGCCCAGTAAGGGGAGATAACAAAAGCTGTACCTTTCCATCTTACCAGGCCTCCCCTTATCATCTGGCCAATCACAGCCCTAGAATCCCGAACCCTAGAAATTGGAAATATTATTGAGATATGAATTTTTTCAGGATAAAAGAAAAAACTGGTGAGCCATCCTGGATACCCAGCATGGCCACCACCCTCCTTAGTGCCACATCTACCCATCTTTGGTGCTGTTCTCTTCCTGAGATCTCTGGAACCCCTGGCCAATCTGGAGCACAGGAAAAGCTACACAATATGGCAGGAGTCAGGAAGGAGATTTACTATGTTGTCTTTCTCTTCCCATTTTGGCCAGTTGCTAGCTTCAACCCTTTGAGATGGCTTCTAGCCCACAATTATCCCCTTTGATATTGCTAATCTACCATTCCTTCCTAGTCTTTCCATGAAGCCAGTCCACTGTTCTGTCCTCCATGGGTCACTGCAGCAGGGTTGGGGTTGGGGAAGGAGTAGTTATCACCCAGTGCTATCATCCGATGATGGTGCTGCTATGGCTTTTGAAACACTATCTGTGCTTGGGAGAGAACTGAGATCTGAATCTGCAATAGAAATACAAACAGCTAGCTGAGAATTTAGGGAGCATTGTTGCTAGGATTTATTGCAAAATGCCTGGGATGGCCTAGCCATGGGTCACGGGGTGTAAATTTACAAGACTTGAATTTGTGGGTTGAGGAGGTGCTACCTAGTGGGCAATTCAGCTATTTCACCTAGCTGGATAATTAACAGAGTAACATACTGTCTTTTTGTAAGCTAAAGGAAAGCATCACTTAAGCCAGACAATCAAAAGGGCTTCATGCGAGGGCCAATGTCACATTTGAAATGTAACACTACAGTACTTATGTCACAGGGTGACTATGACAAAGTAGGAGACACCACTCTCAAAGTGAGAGAGTGTTGACTCATAGATAGCCAGAAGCAGTCAAGGGCTTTACCACCTCCCAAAGCACCCAAGCACTGAGCTAGCACACACAGTTGACTAGAAACAGGAAGGTCGCCTTTGATCATGCCTTGTTCAACTCCAATTATACTGAAATATTGCATGGTTCATATACTTCATGGAATTTCTGCAAACCTGGCATTTATCTATCTGATCTAAATTTTTACCAGCCTTTCCTTATATTCTTCTGGTGTTCCCCCTCTCCCAAACACAATGAAGTCCTTTAGGTACAATAATTCATGTCTCCCATTCCCTCTCCTGGTCCTTCTTCCTTTGCCCCTGGGAGGCGTGATGGCTTTTGGGAGGATTAAAAAGAGAAGATTAGACTAAGCAGTCTACAGAATAGTTTCTAGCTACTTCCTGTATTGGTTTCTTTATATGATAAATCATGTATGGTCATAGTATAGATTGTTTGGGTTATATTAAAAATAGAGCGAGTCAGTTGGGTTTAAGGAAATTTCACAGACAAAAGGAGATGGGGCTAGAGCCATACCAATACTTCTGTAATTGTAACATCTTAGAGCAGTATTCCATTTGTCTTTTTTCAATGCCTCTAGATTACTATTGAGTAGAAGGTCACCACTGGGCCGTGAGCCACAAGATCCTAAGAGCAGTAAGATAGGGGAATAGTTTGAGAGCAGGTAGGTAAGTGCCCTCTGGTAAGCAAAGAAAATATACCACTTTTGGGGAAACCAGTGAATGAACGTATCACCAGATACCCTCTGAGAAAAACCATTTGGGCTATGGCTCGAAGGCAGTGCCACCTAGTGGCCAAATTTTATTCTACATGGCCTTGCTGGTGAATTAATTAATGAGTTGGTTGGTTGGTTTATCGATTAATTAATAAGGCAAAAGCCTGGGGGCAACTAGGTGGTACAATGGGTAGAGCACCAGTCCTGGATTCAGAAGGACCGGAGTTCAAATCTGCCCTCAGACACATAACACTTACTAGCTGTGTGACCCTGGGCAAGTCACTTAACCCCATTGCCTAGCAAAAAAAAAAAAAAAAAAAGGCAAAAGCCTGCTTTTTTTGCAGGCTTGCAGAAAGCAGGACATTAGCCAAGTGTGAGCTGCTATTGCTACTATTGTACCTTGAAAGTCACCTAGGACACTCCACCAAGTGCACAGACACCCTTGAGCTGTTCTAACAATCATCAGCCATTATCTTATAAGCTCTCATCTCTTTTCCAAAGGTCTCCCCCAATGACTCATTAATCTGCTCTCAGACTATTCCCAGGGTCCTGTGGGTCATGGCCCAGTGATTGGGGCAGTTAGCCTGGGTTGGCTTTTTTTATTTTACTTGACTGATGCATTCGGGTTTTTACACAGAAATTCTCCACCACCATGCCATAGAATCCTTCTTTATAATGAATATATCCATTGACAAAGTAACCGAGTCTGACAACGTATACAGCTTTTTGCATCCATAATCCCCCACACCTCCCAACAAGTGGGAAGTGTGTTTCATGATATGCTATTGACAACCAAGATTTGACTCTGAAGGCTACATTGGCGGGACCCATGCTCTGGCTGAACCTACCAGTTTGGAAAGGCTCTGAGCATCAGTCTAGCAATGACCCTTGCTTGTCCTCTGAGGACCTATATCACCAAGGAGAAGTTTGTCACCACTTTGCAATTTTTCCAACTTCTAAAGTTTAGAGAGTTGAGCTCTGCATTGAAGGAAGGAGCTTCCATGGTAATCAAGAATCCAGCTCACCACATCGGGCTGGCTGACTCTGGCCACCTTTCACCTCAGTTTAGCATGGAATGAAAGATCAAAGAGTCTGGGGGTCAGAAGACCTAGGATTAAGTCCTGACTTAAGTCCTACCACTTACTTGCTGTGTGACATTGAGCCAATGAACTTCCTTCTCTGACCTTCAGTTTCCTCCTTTCTACAAGGAAGTGGAGGGACTGGGCAACTTTTGAGGATCCTTCCAATAGTAAGAGTCAGTTCTCTTTACTCCAAGTTTTCCTGACTCAAACGTGAGCCCTTGGAAGAAGGAACCAGGAACCAGGTTTCTTGGCTTCCACCTCAGGGCTCTTTCAGGTGTCTCTCAGCCTGGAAAATCAATGCAGGGATGAACTCCTTTGACTTCTCAATGCACCTGGGGTTGACTCACTCCTATCTTCCTATAAATTACTTTATATTCCTACTATTGTGCTGTAAGAAATGATGAGCAGGTGGACTTCAGAAAAACCTGGAAAGACTTGTATGGACTGATGCTGAGTGAAGTGAGCAGAACCAGGAGAACATTGTACGTGGTAACAGCCACGTTGTGGATGCAATACAAGGATCTAAGACATCTCCAAAAGCCTCATGATGGAAAATGCTTTCCACAAAGAAGAAAGAGCTACAGAATTTGAATGCAGATCGAAGCATACTATTTGCTATTTTTTTCTTCTGTTGTGTTTTGTTTCTTCTTTCTGGTGGTTCCTCCTATTGGTTCTAATTCTTACTTACAACATCACTAATGTGAAAACATGTTTAATAGAAATATATATGTATAGCCTATATCAGATTGCACATCATCTAGGGGAGGGAGGTGGAGAGGGAGGGGGCGAAAAATTTAAAACTCAAAATGAAAGAGATTGTTAATAATTCAAAATAAATTAATTTTTTAAAAATTACTTTATATTCCTATCATTGATAGTTCAAAGCTGAGTGGACCAGTCTTGGAAGAGCAAGAGGAGTCATTTTCAAAGAAAAACATGGAGCTCCTCAAGGAAAGCAGACCTGGATATGAGGCCATACTGCAAGGCTTTGGTCAATCACGGGTCAGCATAAGGGCCTTGGGGATCTGTGAAGACAGGAATGGGAACCAGAAGGAAAGTGGCAGAGGGACACACATGGGGAAAGGACACCCAAGGGGAAGTTAGATGGGTACACAAAAAGAAATAGCAGGGGGTCACAGGAAGAATGATGTAAGAGGACAGAGCAGGGTCGCACAGACTCATGCATTCAGACCTAGGAGAATGAGCTCAGAAGAAGCTGAAGGCAGGACAGCCTGGAGGGCCATAGGACCCAATTCAAGGGTCAGTGAGGCACTGCCAAGGGGAGAAGGGAGCTTCTCCCTGACCCCTGGCTGATATTCAGCAACCTTCCTGCTTCATGCTAACCACAATGAAGAAACACACCAGGGGAATTTAAAGCCAAACCTCAAGGCCCAGAGTCTGTGTGGCCTTGGCAGGCTGAGAAGGAAGCCAGGCTCTAGTGGCCCTCTTACTACAGCTCAGAACAACAGATGAAGAACTGGCAAATGTGGAACTATGCCCCAAGGGCTATAAAACTGTGCATACCCTTTGACTCAGCAATACCACTACTAGGTCTATATCCCAAAGAGATCAAAGGAAAAGGGAAAGGACCTATATGTACAAAAATAAATATAGCAGCTTTTTTAGTAGTAGCAAAGAATTGGAAATTGAAGGGATGTCCATCAATTGAGGAATGGCTGAACAAGTTGTGTTATATGATTGTGATGGAATACTATTGTGCTATAAGAAATGATGAGCAGGATGCTCTCAGAAAAACCTGGAAAGACTTACATGAACTGATGCAAAGTGAAATGAGCAGAACCAAGAGAACACTGTACACAGCAACAGCAACATCGTACAATGACCAACTGTGAATGAGTTAGTTATTCTCAGCAATACAAGATCCAAGACAATTTCAAAGGATTTATGATGAAAATTGCCATCTGCGTCCAGAGAAAGAACTGATGGAGTCTGAATGCAGATCAAAACATACTTTTTTTAAACTTTCTTTATTTTTCTTGTTGGTTTGGTTTTTTAGTCTGTGTTTTCTTCCACAACATGACTAATATGGAAATATGTTTTGCATGACTGCACATGTAAAATCTATATCAAATTGATTGCCTTCTCAAGGTGGGGAGGAGAAGGAAGGAGGGCTAGAATTTGGAATTCGAATTTTTAAAAAACAAATGTTAAAAAAGTGTTTTTACATGTAATTGGGGGGAAATTAAAAATTAAAAACAAAACAACAACAACAACAACAACAAAAAGAATCTGCAGGTTGGGGCAGGGGAAGGATTCCCTGAAGCCTTAAAACCTGGGTAAAGCTCTTTCTTCTCTGAGTATCACATTCACAGTAGGGTCCAGTCCTACTTCATCACTAACTGGCTGTTTGGCCTTGGTCAAGTCATTGCACAGGGCTAGAGAATTGGACCTAGAGTCAAGAGTTCCAATCTTCTTCAACCTTATTCCTTGCCATGTACTCTTTGATCCAGTGACACCTTGGCTATTCCTTGAACAAGACATTTGACTCCAGGCATTTTTTCTGCTTGTCTCCCATGCCTAGAACACTCTCCCTCCTCAACTCCACCTGCCCATCTCCCATGCTTCTTTGAAGCCTCAATTAAAATCCCATCTTTTACTGAAAGCCTTCTCCAACCCCTCTTAATTCAAATGTCTTCCCTCTGTTAATTATTTCCTATTTACTTTGTATGTAGCTTGCTTTGTTTATATTTGTTTGCATGTTGTTTCCCTATTAGATTTTAAGCTCCTTGAGGGACTGTCTTTTGTCTTATTTAGTGTTCCCAACACTTAGCATAGCGCCTGGCACATAGTAGACACTTAATGTTTATTGACCGCATGATTGATTGGTTCAAATTCTCCCTGTGTCACTTAGTTGTCCTCTTGAAGCCTCAATTTCCTCATCTATAAAATGGAGACAATGCCAGCTTTGTGGGATTGTTAATACTGACATCCCTGGTGTAGATTTGGAGCTGAAAGGGACCTTAGAGGTCATCTGGTCCAATCCACTCATTTTACAGATGGAGAAACTGAGGCCCAGAGAGGTTATACTTATCCAAGGTCCCTCAGGTGGCTACACCGATCTAACCATGCGCCCAAGTATGGAGAACCCCAAACCCTCAGGCTGTGGGGGTGGGAGGAGACCACAGCCCCAGATGGAAGGAAAAAGGAGCCAGGAACTCAAGGACCCAGGTGGCTGGTCAGGAAGAACCAAGGGATAAGCTACTCTGGCTAGAGACATACATGCAGAGAGCCCAGGCACCTGGTGAGCTAGTGTGTGGCTGGGACAGTGTCACTGGTGACCCTGGAGCAACTAGCTTCCATCCAAGGGCCTGTGAAAGAGCCCAGGACTGTGGCCGGCTGCCTCCAGGTGCACCACTCACAGGAGCCGCTGCAGGCTTCACTCCTGGCAGGGGGGAGTGAGGGGTCACAGTAGGGGTGGGGTGCCCCTCTAAAATGTGCCCTCAGACCTAGAGTAGAATTTGAATTCAAGCCAGCCTGTCTGAGAGTGGTAAGAGAACAGTGGGTCTTTCTGCTTCCAATGCTTTTCAATGATGTCATGCATGGATAACTGGATTTCAAGTCAGAAGAGACTTGGATTCAAATCCCAAGGGTAATTGTGTGAACCTTAATCTCAGGCTTTATCTAACAGAGATTCACAGTTTCATGTACTGTACATGAAATACAATATAGACTCAAGTTACAGTGTACCTGACTGTAGCTGATCAGACCAATATGAGCTCAGAATGCTCTACCACAAGTTAGGCAAAAATTGTCCATGTGAACATTTGGGGTGGATTCTCTAAATTTGCACATCTTGAGTTTCGTTTGAGCTACTTCAATTCTGCTTTGGTCATAAAGCACAGCACACTCTCGGATGAGGGCACACCATACTCCATGATCCATGCCAGTGTCTCCCATGTCATGCAATCCCAAAATTCTTAAGAGAGACCTTGAGGGTTTCCTTGTATCTCTTTTTCTGACCACCATGTGAACATTTGTGTGAGTTCTCCATAAAATAGTCTTTTTGGCAAGCATAAGTTTTGCATTCAAACAATGTGGCCAGCCTGTCGGGGTTGTACTCTCTACAGTAGAGTTTGAATGCTTGGCAGTTTAGTTCAAGAAAGGACCTCAGTGTACAGTATCTTATCTTGCCTACATTGTATATGGAAATGCTCATTTTATCTGAGTTTTGTTAAGTTCAGAATAAAATAAAATAAAGTCACTTATCCTAAGCCTCAATTTCCTCATTTGTAAAATGGGAATAGTAGTATTTAATGCATCTCAGGGTTGTTGTGGAGAGCCTCATGGAAATGATAACTAGCCTGGGATCATAGATTTCTATCTGGAAGGAATCTCAGAAACCTTTCACTCCAACTCCATTTTACAGATGAGGAAACTGAGGCCCACAGAGGAAAAAAGTGATTTCTCAAAATTATATAGGTAGGAGAGCTGGGATTTGAACCTAGGTCTTCCAGCTCCAAATGGAGACTTCTTTCTGCTAAGAAAGTCCTGTCTCCCAGTAGCACCCAAGAAGAAGTTGGGTGTCCAATTCTATTAATTTTACCAAGGTCTTAGGGGCCCTCACTTCTCTACACTTTGATCTACACCAGCAGTTGGATTCCCTAGGCTACCAGGGAAGTTAGAAAATTGTGTGATTCTAGAGCAATCTGCCTGAGAAATGCCAGGCACCTCCTAACATAGAGAGAGGCTCCACCCAGATCACTGAAAAAGCCCCTTAATCTCCTGCCTCTCCAAACCATTCTACGCAGAGCTGCCAATGTCAAGTTCTGAAAGTCCAGGAATGAGCCTTGTGGCTCACCTCTGTCCCCTCCTCCTTATTTCACATCATTCGGACACCTTTCCCAACTATCTCTGCTTTTACTACAATGAAGAGATAGTCTCTTCTCCAAACATTCACCTTTGAACCATCCCCTCCCAGTTTCTCCAGCACCGTGCCCCCTTTATCATGCCAATTCTCTCTTATCTTTGTCTCTCTCCCTTCTTCCCTGCTGTGGAAAACATGCCCATATCTCTCTCATCCTTAAAAAACCCTCCATTGATTCAATCATTCATGATAGCTATTGTCTCATATCTCCTTGAGGAGAGATGTTATATTACATAATATATAGTTATATATTATATTGTATATAGTTATGTTTTCTTATATATGTACCTAATTAGCACCTTGAAAGCAGGAACTACTTCTTTCTTTCTTTTTTCCTTTCCTTTTCTTTTTTGTCTTGGTATCGCCAGCACCAAACACAGTACCTGGTGCACAGTAGGTGCTTAATAAACGTTTGCTGAATTATATCGCACGGAGGGGCTGCTGGCAGATCTATGGGGAGGGGCGTCCTTCTTCCCACTGGCCCAGGATTCCCAACTTGGCCTGCACCCCCTCCCCTGCAGGTAGGGGATGAGGATGGGGCACAAAGCTGCTGGCGAGGAAGCCCCAGCGCCTCGTACCTTCACCCTGCCCCCACAGCCAGCCCACGAAGTCCGGTTCGCAGGTCGCATTTACGCCCTGCTCTCTTTCCCTTTTTGGAGCCCAAGCTCAGCAAAGGGGAAGGGGTGGCTTCCGGTTTGGTCAGCTCTCCTCTGCGGTAGGAAGGAGAAGAGAGCAGCTATGGTGATCAAAATTGAACCCTGGAGAAAGAAGTAAGGGAGATAGGGTAGGGGAGGAGGGGAGACAATTCAGCCTATACTGAATTTCTTTATTACATTTTCGGGGCTGCCCAAACTCTCTTCAGTTCCCGGCTGGCTGGCTGGCTGGCTGGCTCATTTGCATAAAGTCCGGCCGAGTCTAGGTGCTGGCCTTGGTCTCTAGATCCGGGATTTCCGGTCTGGAGAGTTCAGCACCCTGGTACCACGTATTCATCCTCATCCTCAGCCTCAGGATGATGGGGCGCTTGGGGATCCGGGATGCAGGTCAGATTATTCACGTTGCCATAGATGGGATGCTCAGCCCTGGAGCTGTCCTCATAGTTCATGTAGAGGGCCTCGGGATCTGGCGAAGACCCTCTGCTTGGAGGAGGAAAGACAAGCCAGATGTTAGGAAAGTGTTGGGGTGGGCTGGGGGGAAGCCAGGGAGGAAATGAAACTTATTCTGACCTTCTGGTGGAGTGAGTGATTGCAGATTTAGAGCTGGAAGAAGGGACTTTGTGGTGTTCAATAATTTTCAGTTGCATCCAACTCTTTATGACCCCATTCGTGACCCTCTTTGTGACCACATTTGAGGTTTTCTTGGCAAAGACACTGCAGTGGTTTGCCATTTCCTGTTCCATCTCTTTTTACAGATGAGGAAACTAAGGCAAATAGGATTAAATGATTTGCCCAGGGTCACACAGCTAGTAAGTATCTGAGGCCAGATTTGAACTCAGGCCCTCAGAGGTCATTTAATCTAACCCCTTCCTTTTTACAAATGAGGAAACTAAAGTTCAGAGAAATTAAGTGGCATACACAAGGTCACACAGCCAGTACAGAAGCAGAATCCAAGCCTAGGTCTTCTGGGTCTCAAGTCAAGCATTCATTTTGTCTATTATACCGCCCTGCCTGGCCAAGGTTTGAGAGAGCTGAACAAGGCTAGGTCTGGGCTGACTCCTTCCCTTTTCCAAAGAGTCACTGGACTGGGACCCTTCCAGGACCCCTCTGCAACTTGTGCTATGACCCTGGAAGAGCTGGGGGTGGAGATTGCCTGAATAAAACCCCAGAAACCTTAGACAAGTCACCTATGCTCTCCATCTCTGTTTCCTCAACTGAAAAATGAAAGGGTTGGAGAATAATCTCTGAAGTACTTTCTAGCACGATCTCTATAATCATCTGCAAGGAGCCTTCCAACAGCAGGTCAGGGCCAGAAGTGACCTCAGGTGCTGGCTAACTGCAATTTCAGGTTCCTTTAAGATGCATAATGTGGGAGAGGGAGATGCTGTTCTCTGTCCTCTGCTCATACTGCATGAGGAATATGGGATTCAGTTCTGGAGCTATATTTTAGCAAGGACATCAAAAACTGTAGGTGTCCAGAGGAGGGCAACCAGGATGGGGAGGGAACCAGAAACAAAGGTTCAGCTGCATGAACTGGGGTTAGCCTGGAGAAGAGACACTATCGTGGAGGAGCGGCCCGTGATAACTGTTTTCAAGTGTGTAAAGGACTGTCATTTGGAAGGGACTCAACATATTCTCCTTGGTCCCAGAACCAGGGGAGCTGGCTATGGAGGCAGATCTAAGTAGTTCCCATTCCCATGTAAACTGAACAATAATGGAATGGGTTTCCTCCAGAGCTCGTGGAGATGAGCCTGAGATGGCCACATGTCAGGCAATGTCACAGAGTGAGATCCAGTACAGGAAGAGGCTGGACTAGGGGGTCTTCCAAGGTCCCTGCAAGCTTTGAGACTCTGATTTAGTCTGACAGCCTAACCATTTTACAGATGAAAAAACTGAGGTCCAGGGAGGGTAAATGAGAGCAGAAAAGCAAGGACTAAAACCCAGATCTTCTGACTCTTATTCCAGAACTCTCTGTCACACCATGTTTCAGCTGTGCCAAACCCTATTGGGTACTAGGGGATATGGATAAGGGTAGAAGGGTCCATCCCTTTTGATTCACCCTGAAAAAGATTCCCTGAAAGTTATCTCACCAGTTAGAGATTCGTTTAAGGTAATTATTCTTTTAACAAGTAAAGCAAGCGTAGAACATTGTGCAAATCTTGGAGATGAGTGCTGAAACTGCTGTTGTGTGACCTTGGGTTTCTCTCTGGGACTCAGTCTCTTCACCTATAAAATGGGTTGGCCTTCCACCCACGGCCTCTAGCATTAAAAAATTCCTCTGGTTGGCATTTAAAGCTCTTAGAGGGCACAGAGTAATCGTGAGGGCCACCTATGGCTACGTGTAAAGGTTACGTGCATGTCGGCTCATCTACTTGAAGCCTGAAGGAGAAGCGGGAGGGAGGATGAGAAGCGGATCTCCGGGAGTGAGGGCTGGTCACTCACCGACTCTGCCTGGGATTCGGGCTCTGGCTGCTAGGCTGGGAGCCCAGAAACAAGTTCTCATAGAGCAGAGCCCCGGGGCTGCTTGGGCCTGGGGCAGCCGAGGGGCTGGGGGTAGTGGCCTCAGTGAACTGCCCGACACTCCGGCTGCTATAACGGGGTTGCCAGCCCGGGGCCGAGCCGCTCTCCGAAGGCTTCCAAGGACAGGTCTCGAGGGCATCCCGGCGCCGTTTCCTGCGGATCCCCAGGACAGTCCCCACAGCGACGCCGGCTAGCAGCAGCACCAAGCCCAAGGTGATGCCCACAATGGGCCCGGCGGAGAGTTTGCGGTCAGTGCAGTTTTGCCGCTCGTGGGGCAGCAGACAACTGCAAGTCTTGTTGTCTAAGTCCTGGCTGCAGTTCTGAGTCAGGTTCTGGCCCTTGGAGGTACGTAGCAGCAGGAGCAGACACGGCAGCAGGAGGGGGAGCCAGGCCCCAGCAGCCTGCATCCCGGCAGCCTAAGGAGACACCGAAAGCCAGGCTTCAGAGCTCTCTCGAGCCTGGGATGAGCCTCAGGCTCCTAGCTGTGGGCTAAAAGCAGCTCCCCATCTGCCCCTCATTACCACCTCCACCCACCCCAGCCCAAAAGCAACGGAAGCAGCTGCTCCAGAAACGGCGACACCCTCTCCCTAGCCCCAGCCTTTAGCCACAGCCCAGGCGACAACCCTGAAATGCTCATGCAACCTCTCCGACCGCCCGGCACAGCGGGGTGTGCTGCTCCCCTACATGCAGAGCCTTGGCTTTCCTGCCCAGGGTGGGGAGAGGGAAGGAAGGGAACCCAACCCCAGAGACCCTCCATCCCTGAAGATCCCCTCCTCACACCCTCTTCCCTGCCTCCTTAGTCTGGACGGGCTAGATGACCCCTTCCAAAGGTGTGGAGACCACTGAAGGGAGGGAAGGACTCACCTGGAGAGAGTCTGGAGTCAAAGGTGGCTTCCTGAGAGCTAGCTCCTTCTTGGCCTCTTTCAGCAACCCAGTGAGGCTCCTGCTGGGAGAGAAGAGGAACAGGCGGAGCCCGCTGCTGTCGGTAAGACCGGAGGGATGAAGAAGACAAGTCCCCTAGGTCCCTCCCCCAAGTCCCCTGGATCCCTCCCCCTTCATCCTCTGTCCCTTCCCCTTTTCTGTCCCCAGCCCTCAGAGAAGCCGCAGTTCTCATAGTCTAAAGGGGAAGGGGAAGCACAGTTCAGCCAATTTGGGGTCTAGGCTCAGGCTTCGCTGGGCTCAGGGATAGGGAAGGCCCTGTTTCTTACCTCTGCGGTTGACCTTCCCTGCCCCAAATGAACCTTTGCCCACCTGAGGCATAGGATGTAGGGATGGGAGGACAAGCCAGCTTTCCTCATTTTCCTCATCTGAAAAGTGAGAGGATTGGACTGGAGTAATAACTCATGCTCGAGGGCCCCCGGGACTGCCTGTTCCCAGTATGGCCACAGCAAGCTGCCAGACGCTTGAGGGGACTCTCCATTCTGAGTAACTTTTGTCTTTTGCTTCATATGAGGAGTTCTCTGAAGAGCTACTCTCCTCAGAGCAGGGTGACCCATCCCCTCCTCTCCACTCCTACAGGCATCACTTCTGTTCAAGCCCTCATCACCCTTTTCCTGGACTCTCCAAATAGCTTCCGAATCAGTCTCCCCTCATACAGCTTCTTCCTTGTCCAATTCACTCTTCCTACAGCTACCAGATAGATTTTCATAAAGCACAGATCTGACCATACTCCGCTGCTCAGGAAGGTTCCATGACTCCCCCTTCTTTACTCTTGTCTTGAATGAACTGCCGAGCGGCCTGTCATTTAAAATCCTTTACCATTTTGTTCTGACCTGGGCTTATGTCCTATTACCTTCCTTCAGAGATACTCAACCCAAACTGTGACCCTTATTCAACATTCTTTACCTCTGCACCTTTGAACAGACAGTCCCATGCCTGGAATGCTCTCCCTCCTCATTCCCTATCTTCCTTCAAGGCTCGGCTGAAGGAACACTTCTTTTTTTTTTTTTTTTTTTAGGCAATTGGGGTTAAGTGACTTGCCCAGGGTCACACAGGTAGTAAGTGTCAAGTGTTTGGTCTGAGGCCAGATTTGAACTCAGGTCCTCCTGACTTCAAGACCAATGCTGTATCTACTACGCCACCTAGCTGCCCCCAGGAACACTTCTTAATCAAGGCCTTTCATAATTTCCTCTCCCCCACCCCCCACCCCCCAATCTTAGCTGGAATCAGCTGGGGATGACAAAGTAGGTAGAGTTCTAGGCCTGGAGTCAGGAAAATTAATTCAAATCCAGTCACAGATACCCTGTGTGACCCTGGACAAATCATTTAACCTCTGTCTGCCTCAGTTTCCTCATCTGTAAAATGAAGATAATAACAGCATCTGCCTCTCAGGGTTTTTTGTGTGTGTAAAGATTTTGTGAAACAATATCTGTAAAGTGCTTAGCACTGTGCCTGGCACATGGTAGGTACTTAATAAATACTTGTTCCCTTCCCCTCCCTGGCAATTGGCCAATCAACCAATAAGTCAACAAGTATTTATAAATTGCCTACTATCTGCCAGGCAATATTCTAGACACTGAAAGATACAAAAATGAAAAAGAAATAGCTCTGGATCTCAAAGAACATAATTTCTATAACACTCCCTCCCATATTATTTTGTATTTATTTAGTATATTTAGTTTTTATTTACTGGTATATACACACATATATACATGTGCCTATATGCATATACATAGAATATATACAGAGATAGATATACATATATGTGTATATATATAGTTTATATACATACATACACATATATAAAAGCACATATATACACTCAGAGTGTCCCCAGAGTATATACTGGTATATTTTTTGTTGTTGTTATCGTTGTTTTGGTGAGGCAATCGGGGTTAAGCCCAGGGTCACTCAGCTATGTTATGTGTTATGTGTCTGAGGCCAGATTTGAGCTCAGGTCCTCCTGACTCCAGGGCTGGTGCTCTATTCACTGTACTCCCTAGCTGACCTGAGGTATATGTTTTGCATTCCTAGAAGGCTGCTTCTTCCCCAGTTAGATGTAGAGTCCTGAGGACGAGGCCTGTTTGTCTTTGCCCAGTATCCCCAGGGCCCAACATAGTGCCTGGCCCATTGCTTGTTGGTAGAATGATGTTTTCTACCTGAAACCCAAGGGTCCCCAAGGGCAGAGACCAAGTTTCCCTTCAGACAGAGCACAAGGCCTTTGTCTTCCTTCTCAAACCAGGGGATCCCAGAGGGCAGGACCAAGTTCCCCCACCATTCCCCGCAAGGCAAGATTCTGTCCTCTCAGACTGAGGAATGCCTTCTGGCAGGGGTTTGGTCTCCCCTCTCCAAACAGGGGCTTCCTAAGGGTAGGGGTCTTTCTGACTCTGTACACTGACTCTAACCCTAAATGTGGGGGAGGAGTAACCATCTCCCTCCCTTTTCCTCATGACTATTTCCCTGCCTTCTTTCCTTCTAACCCTACTTAAAACTGGTGGCTCCCAGCTGTGAATCTGAGGCTGGGAAGGTTAGAGACAGCTCAGCCTGGGAATCCCCAGTCCTACCCCCAGGAAGGAGGGGAAGTAGGTTGAAGCCCTGCATCAGCATAACTGGGGCCCTGTCCTCAATGGAGTCTCTGAGCAAAGGAGGAACAGGGCAATAGGGAAGTGAAGTATCCACAGGGGACAGGCTGGGGCCCTTCTTGGAGGGATCGCTGTCCTACGGTTTTGAGCTGGAAAAAAAAAAACAAACCCAAATTTTACAGATGAGGAAACTGAGACCCAGAGAAGAGAATTGACTTTCTCAAGATCACATAGACAAGCCAGGATTCCAAATCATGTGCCTTTTTTCACCTGGGAATTTGCAATGCCAATGAAATCACACCCTCTCTTCATCCCAGTGCTTGGCATATAGTAGACCTTAATAAATATATATTGATTGATTGACCAGGATAGTAAAGGGACTGGAGATCACACCATAAGAGTACTCAAGGATCTATTAGTCTGGAAAGGTGGGGATGGGAGTGGGGGATGGGTCATGTGAGAGGTCTTCAAGCACCTTGACAGCTGCTGTATGGCAAAGGGGTTGGATTTATTCTGCTTTGCCTCAGAGGGCAGAAATAGGAGCAACTGAAGGGCTGGGAAGTCACAAAGAGGAAGAACTCTTTAATGGTAGGAGCCATCCTACAATATGATGGGCTGTCCCAGGAGAAAACACCAGTTGGATAACTCTTACCTATGGGTAATGCTGAAAAAGCTACATGCTCAGGTCAGGAGTTGAACCAGGTGCCCTCGGACATTTTTAAAAATTCTATAATGAGACCTTCTATGTTATTATTATTCAATAGCATGTAAGTTTGGTGAAGGTATGGACACTCATTTTGGACATTTTAACATACCTACCACAGTGCCTGGCTTCCCTTAAGCTCTGCTTCCTACGTGAAGACTTTGCTGATTCCTTTGAAGTTGTTAATGTCCTGTGCCCACCCCCACACCCTGAAATGACTTGGCATTTACGGGGGCTGGACTAGAACACTTCCATTGGAGCCCAGCTTTCATTCTGTAGGGAGAGACATGATCTAGCCCCTTACATACATGAACAACAGCTTCCGGTTGGTGCCATGATCACGGTAATGGGGGGGGGTCAGACATCACTGGTGACTGAACCAGAATGAGCCCTCCACCCTAAGAGCTATAAAGAGCAAGGAGAGATGGCTGCAGGCCGTTTCAGATGGCCTCTTTGTTGGGACAGTCAACACCAGCTCTCCCTTGGACTTCCAGCTGTGGCAAAGGGGATTTCTCTCCCCTTCTTCCTTCCCCAGCGGCAGCTGCTGTGGCTGCTCGCATGTGACCAAGATAACGCAAGCTTGCCTAGGTGACCCTGAGACTGGACCTCAACTGTTTGGCTGCCTCATCTCCTTCATTTGGCCCTCCCATTCCCCCTCCATCCCTTCTTAGATAATCTTCTTGGGAGTTGTCCATAGGAGAGGATTCTAGGAAGATGGCTGAGTAAGTCAGAAAACTTTCAGCTCTAGGGGCAGCTAGGTGGCACAGTGGATAGAGCACTGGCCCTGGATTCAGGAGGACCTGAGTTCAAATCCAGCCTCAGAACATAACACTTACTAGCTGTGTGACTCTGGGAAAGTCACTTGACCCCATTGCCTAACCAAAAAAAAAAAAAAAGAAAAAAAAAGAAAAAAGAAAACTTTCAATTCTCTTAATTTCCTCTGAAAAAAAAAATTACCTCAGACCAGCAGAAATAAACATAGGGGAAAGCCATTGTTCTCCTAAGACAATTTGTGAAGATTGACCAGGATAGTAAAGGGACTGGAGATCACACCATAAGAGTACTCAGGGATCTATTAGCCTGGAAAGATGGGGATGGGGGTGGGGGATGGGTCATGTGAGAGGTCTTCAAGAACCTTGACAGCTGCTATATGGCAAAGGGGAAGATTCCAGGAAAGACCTGACCTCCTGGAGCCGAGGTTTGGCAGGCCAGTTCTAATCAACAAACCACCAAACAACAAGCCTTGGGGGCAGCTGGGTTGAGAGGCAGCCTCAGCCTTAGAAACTTTCAGCTAGTAGACAGTGTTGGGGTCTGATGGCTGAGTACTCAGTAGAAGGACCTTCTACTATCGAGGGACACAAAGCACAGCTGTGCTGACCAGACGCATCCGGGCTGTGGCTTCAGGGAGAAGACACTAGCACACACCTGCTGAGTGCAGCAGCCCAAGCAGGGACCCTGCTGGCTGTGGGCACTTGCAGGAGAACAGAGTCCCTGGTTTCACGTCTGGGGCAGAGAGGACAGCTGCAGTTTGCAGCCACCGAAGGGACCACAGGAAGCAAGACCATTTATGGGACAGTGGGGCTAGGGGCCCTACCCGTGGCTTAGGAGTAGAGAAGAGAGCCCAAGATAGACCTCAGAAAATAACAGTAAGAAGGACCTGAGGCTTGGGGCATCATTGCTCATGCCTCAGGACTACAATTTGATTGCATACATACAACTTGATTACATATAATAGCTGCAAAAACAAATAAATAAATAAATAAAGATGAGTAAACAAAGGAGAAGGAACCCAGCCACAGATAGTTACTATGGGGATAGAGAAGGTCTGGGTTCATATTCAAAGGAAGATTAGGGAGCTAAAAAAGCCACTCCTTTTTCAATGAGAAACGTCAAATGGGGGCAGCTAGGTGGGGAAGTGGATAAAGCACCAGCCCTGAAGTCAGGAGGACCTGAGTTCAAATCCAGCCTCAGACCAAACACTTGACACTTACTCACCGTGTGACCCTGGGCAAGTCACTTAACCCCAATTGCCTAAAATTTAAAAAAAAAAATTAAAATTAAAAAAATTAAAGAGAAATATCAAATGGTCCCAAGCACAAAAAAAAATTCTTGGAAGAACTTGAAAAAGACTTTAAAAATCAAATAAGAGAGATCAAGGAAAAGTTAGGCAAAATAGGAATAGAAAAAATACACCAATCACCACCTGAAAGAGATCCCAGGAGGAAAACTAAGAGGAATATCATAGCCAAATTTCAAAGCTCACAGGTTAAAAAGAAAAAAGTGGAAGGAACAAGAAAAAAAATTAAATATGATGGGGCTACATAAAGTATTACACAAGACCTAGCAGCTACTATGTTGAAGGACTGTAAGTCTTGGAATACTGCATTTTATAGAATAAAAGAGCTAGGGTTATGACCAAGGGTAACTTACTCATCAAAATTAAGTATAATCCTGAATGAAAAAAATGGAAATTTAACTAACTCAAAGACTCAGGTTTTGTGACAAAAACCCCAGAACTTAAGCGAAAATTCAACATATAACATCCAGGAGAAATATAAGGTAAACATTAAAAAACAATTATAAGGGACCCACTAAGGTCAAATTGTTTACTTCATATATGTGAAAATATCAACAGTACTCATGATTGTGATCATTATTGGGGTGGTTTAAAAGAAATGTGTGGGCCATGCTGAGTATGATGGGGTGATTCTAAAAAAATAAAACTGTGTAGGAAGAGATAAAAAGGAGTAATTATCTCATACAAATGAGGCACAAAAGGAAAAAATGATACAGAAGAAGCTAGTAGTGGGGAGGGTGGCCTTACTTTCATCAGGAATGGGTTAAAGAGGGAACAACAAATATATCTAGAAGGGTATAAAAGTCTTCTAAATTAAAAAAAAATAAGAGGGCATGGGGATAGGGTGGGGAGGAAGGATAAGGGAGGGGTGGGCAGGTTAAGTTTTTTCCTTCTATATCAGGAGTTCTTAACTTCTGAGCTTGTATTAAAAATATTTTGATAACTTTATTTCATTGGACTTATATAATTGGACTCCTTTGAAAAGCTATGTATTTTATTTTTGCATTGTAAAATATTATTAGAAAAGGGGCCTGTAGGTTTCACTAGACTTCCAAAAAGGTTCATGAAACAAAAAAAGCTAAAAACACGCGCCTTCTGGAATTTCACTCTGTGATCTTATTGGCTCCCACAGGTTCAGCTATGGTCTCCATGTAGACGATTCCCAGATCCATATTTTGAGCCCTGGTCTCTCTCCTAAGTTACATCACATCACAAGCTCCCAGCTACATCTTCTCTGAGTTTTCTTCCCCAAGTTCAGGAGACCAAACTGCAATCCTCTAGGAGGTGGTGATGACTCCAAATGCAGCATTTCTCTGAGGAGAAGTGCCCCACCTCTAGGAGGATTCTGCAGCCCAATGCCCTAGCTCACCTAGAGATCCGGACTTCAGAGATGCTCAGGCATCTCAGGTCAGAGAGGAAAGTGAAGTATCCGCTCAGCCGTCACACAAATCTCCTGGGAGTCTTCACCTTCTGAGAGAGTCTAATAGGAGTCATGGGTTACTGTTTCTTCTTTGAAGTATCTGTCACTGCCCACTTACATGTTTTGTTGTTTTAAGCACTTATTTTTTGGTGAAAGAAATAAATAGCTGTCTCATAACTAATATTTACTACTTTATACAGTAAGTAACTTTTGAGAAAAGACCATGTTAATTGCTTTTAGGGGGGATGCTAGACATCCACAACAGTTCAAACTTTATTGGAAGATTTTCCTGGGTTTACTCTAGGTGGGGGCAATGAGCCAGAGTATAAGAAAAGCCTGATTTGGGGCAGCTAGGTGGCGCGGTGGATAGAGCACCAGCCCTAGATTCAGGAAGACCTGATTTCAAATCCAGCCTCAGACACTTAATACTTACTAGCTTTGTGACCCTGGGCAAGCCACTTAGCCCCATTGCCTAGCCAAAAAAAAAAAAAAAAAAAGCCTGATTCCCTGACTGGGGTCAGACTAAGAGTGAATCCAGGTTCCCTTGAGCCCAAAGCTGAAGGTCTTTTGTGGGGGAACGGGTCCTCCCAAGCCACAGACAGCACCTCTAGTCTGTGTTCACTTCCCAGTGTTCATGCTGTTACCCCTCTCTACTCTCCCCGCAATGGATTGTATACTCCTCAAGGTTAAGGATGATTTTGTCTTTGCCTTTGTATCTCTAGCATCTAGCACAGTACCTGGCACATAGCCTTTTGATAAATGCTACTTGAATTGAATTATTGTTTGTCTGACATAAAACATAGGAGAATCATAGGATTTAGGACTAGAAGGGTCACGTAAGATCATCTAAGTCTATCCGCTTCATTCTTAGATGAGAAAACTGAGACCAAGAGAAGGGAAATTACTTGCCTCTGGATAGAGTTGGGGTGTAGGAGAGCTAGGACCCCAATCTAGATCAAGGCATCTCTCCACCACAGCAGGCTGCCATGACGAATGCAATGATCCCGGCTTTCTGAGCTACAGTGTTGGCTGGGAGGGAAGGCAATGGATGAGGAAGGAGAGACTTACCCAGGCAAAGCCAGTGATCCTATAGTCACCATCTACACCTGCCTGTCCCCAACTGTCCCGTTTCAAACCAAAGGGGCCCAGGGATCTGTGCTGGGGCGTCGGGAGCCTCAAACTGCTCCCCCCCAAGGAGTCCTCACTCCCCCAAGATGATGGGATCCCGGCCTCAGTCTGGAGCTGCTTAGCTCCTCAAAGAGAAACTTCTTGTCTCCTTCCTAGACCCTTCTCTACCTCCTATCCCTTATTAGCCCAGTTCCCCTGCCCTGGCTCCACTCTGAGTACCCTGATAACTGTGGTCCAAGCTCCTGGTGCTGAATCAGAGAGCAAAAGGTTCAACATCATGCTGCCATGCGTGTGCTCGAGTGCGCGTACACACACACACACACACACACACACACACACACACACAGAGTGAATGAAATAGCTGAGCTAGGAGACAGCACACTTGGCCTCTGTCCAGGCTCCATCACTAATGAGCTATTGATTTCTTCAAAGAAAAGCTAAATGAGTGTCTGTTGACAAGTGGCAGGGAGGATTCTTTTGTGGGGTATGAATTGGAATAGAAGGATGCTGAAGTTTCTTCCACCTCTGAAAGTCTGTCTTGTGGTGATAAGGATAGACCTTGGTCAAGATTCTGAACTTCTCTGAGACTCAGCCACCTAAAGCAGCTGGGCAGTGCAGTGGATAGCACATGGCAAACACCTACTGTGTGCCAGGCACCGCCCTAAGCATTGCGGATGCAAAGAATGGCTCAGGGCAGTCCCTGATTTCAAGGGCCTCAGAGGCTAATGGGAATCAACATGCAAACAGTTACACATCAACAAGCTACAGGCAGGATGAGTTGGAAATAATCAACATTGGGAACACGCTGGCATGCAGGGAGATGAGGAAAGGCCTCTTGTAGAAGATGAGATTTTAGCTGGGACTTGGAGGAAGCCTGGAAGGCGAGACTGAGGCAGGAGAGCATCCCAGGCATGGGGATAGCCAGTGAAAATGCCGGAATCAGAGGTGAGGGTCTCGTTCAAGGAATAGCAAGGAGGCTGGTGTAGCAAGGCCGGTGTCATTAAATCAAAAAGGTCCTGAAAGTACTGGAAAGGCTAGGGAAGGACAAATTATGAAGGGTTCAGAGGGTTTTGTATTTAATCCTGGAGGAGCTAGGGAGCCACATATTTTATTGAGTAGAGGGGTGACCCGGTGGGATCTTCACTTTGTCAGCTGAGGGGGATGGAGTGGTCCCCACTAGCAAGCTATCCATGTGTGAGGTAATGAAGACTTAGACCAGGGTAGTGGCAGTGTCAGAGGAGAGAAGGAGGCTTCGAGAGATGTTATGAAGGTAGATCTTGGCAGCAGATTGGATATGGGAGTAAGAGGGGATGAGGACTCAGGGACGACCCCTCAGTTTCAAGCCTGGATAGCAGGGGGGATGGTGGTACCCTCAGTAGTGTTAGGAAATGAAAAGAGGGAGGGTTCGGGATAAGAGAATGAGTCTGGTGCTGTGTATGTTGAATTTAAAATGTCTGTGCGATATCCAGTTTGAGATGTCCAATAAGCTATTGGAGATACAAGACTGGAACCCAATGGAAAGGTTAGGACTGGATGAGGAGATCTGAGCATCATCAACATAGGTTTGCTCATTGAATCCATGGGAGCCGATGAGATCATCAAGGGAAATTGTGTAGAGGAAGAAGAGAAGAGGGCCCAGCACAGAGCCCTGTGGCATACCCATGGTTAGTAGGTATGACCCACATGAAGCTCCAGCAGGGGAGGCTGAGAAGGAGAGGTCAGAGAGATAGGAGGAGATCAAGGAGAGAGCCATGTCTCAAAGACAGAGAGAGAAGAAAGTATCAGGAAGTTCAAAACCAGCCTCAGACACTTACAGGCTGAACAACTTAACCTCGCTCACTTTTGCGACAGTTAGTTGGCACAGTGGATAGAGCACTGAACCTAGAGTCAGGAGGATCTGAGTTCAAATCTGACCTCAGCCACTTACTCACTGTGTGACCTTGGACAAGTCACTTAACCCTGATTGCCTCTACCCCCCCCCAAAAAGTATGTCTTGCCAGTGAGTGACAAGAACCTCAGTTTTCTCATCTCTTAAATGGGGATAATACCAGTACCTCCCAAGGTTGTAGTGAGGATCAAATGAGATATCTGGAAAGCACTTTGTAAACCTTAAAGCACTATATGAATATAGACTATTACTATTATTATCTCGGTTTCCTCATCTACCTAATAATCTGTAAGCTCCCTGCCAGCTCTGACATCCTGTGTCCTAAGGGCCCTCCCAGTTCTGACATTCTCTGTTCTAAGGGCCCTCCCAGCTC
>NW_020949696.1:1662272-1677944 GCF_900497805.2 Vombatus ursinus
ACTCCATCCCCACTCTATATCCTCAAGCCCCTCCCAGCTCTCACAGTCCATTCTCTCTGTTTTCTAGACTCCTCCAGTCCTAATTACCAGAACCCCATCTCCCTCTGCTCACCGCCTGAGGGCTTTGCTCCTTCCTTTGCCACCCCTTCAGCAAGCTTACAGCAGTCCTCAGCGCAGTGCCTGGCACACGATAGGTACCTGGTAAGTGACTGAAATGAGAGTCCCGTAAGATTTCCTTTTCTTCAAAAGAGGAAGCTTTTTGGCCACATCTTCGTTTTCTATCTACGGCTTCTCAGCCTGTTGGTCTCACCCATCTGAGTGGCTTCACTTTTTCACTATCAGTTCCCATCTCAGTTTCAGGTCCCATCATTAGGTCGCCATTATTCCAGAACCCAGAATTACTTAGAACTTCACCAACCTTCTTCATTCATTCAACAAACATTTATTAACTTCCTCTCCATGCACAATACTGCCCTAAACTTTGGGCAAGATACAAAATTTAGATAAGACATAGTGTCTGCCCTCAAGGAGCTTACCAACTAGTTCAGAGGTGGGGAACCTTCGGCCTCCAGGCCACATGTGGCCTTCTAGGTCCTTGGGTGCGGCCTTTTAACTGAGTCCAAGTTTTACAGAACAAATCCTTTTATTAAGGGGATTTGTCTTGTGAAGTTTGGATTCAGTCAAAGGGCCGTACTTGAGGACCTAGAGGGCCACCTATGACCTTGAGTCTGCAGGTTCCCCACCCCTGGTCTAGGTATTGACTTCATGTAGCTCTGACTAAGGGACGCATGGGAATAACAGAGGATTGCCTTACCAGGACAGGCAGTGAGATATAGTGGAAAGAACATTAGATTCAGAGTAAAAAGGCATGGATTCAAATCCTGGCTCTATCCCTTCCTACATCTATGTGGGCAAGATGCTCCACCTCTTGACTCTGGGTATTTTCTCTGATCGGGCCTGTTCTGGAATATTCTCCCTTTTCAATGCCACCTCCCAGCTTCCGTTAAGTGCCATCTGAAATCCCCACCTTCTACAAGAAGACTTTCCCAGCTCTCTTTCATCCTAATGACATCCTTCTCAGATTCTCTCTCATTTATCTGTATCTTGTTTGTGCATAGATGCCTGTGCGTCATCTGCCCCATTAGACTGGGAGCCCCTTGAGGGCAGGGCCTATTTGTTTTTTGTCTTTCTTTATATTCTCAGGGCTTAGCAACTAATGGAGACCTGCTAAAGACCTTACCTTGAAAAGGCCAAGGTCCCCTACTGCATCCTGGGCCATCTCTAGTTGTCCTAATCCATATTTGGTCACTAGACCCAGATGACTCTGGAGGAGAAAGTGAGGCTGGTGACTCTGCACAGCCCTGCCTCACTGTAATCCAATTTAGTTACATGTTTCGGCACCACCTTCCTAATGTCATGGTCCTCTTTGAGAAGGAAGGACAGACAGTGCTTAGAAGTAGGAGCTTAATAAGCCCCTACATCTAGGGGCTTTAATTCACTTTAGATTCTTGAACTTTCTCTTCTTAAAATCTCTCTTGTTTGTACAATTTATACAATAGTAATACCATTATAAAGACAAACAACTTTAAAAGACTTAAAAACTTTGATAAGAGGCAGCTAGGTGGTACAATGGATCAGAGTGCCAAAACTGGAGTCAGGAAGACCTAAGTTCAAATCCAGCGTCAGACACTCACTAACCGTGTGATCCTGGGCCAGTCACTTAACTTCTGTCTGCCTCAGTTTCTTCAACTGTAAAATGGAAATGATAATAATAGCACCTCCCTCCCAAGGTTGCCATGAGGGTCAAATGAGATGATATTTGTAATGTGCTTAGCACAGTGCCTGGCACATAGTGAGTGCTATGAATGTTTATTCCCTTCTCTTCCTTCCCCAGTGCAATGAACAACAGATGAAGTTCCATGTCCACTTTTTTTTTTTAGGCAATTGAGGTTAAGTGACTTGCCTAGGGTCACACAGGTTAATAAGTGTCAAGTGTTTGATCTGAGACCGGATTTGAACTCAGGTCCTCCTGACTTCAGGGTCGGTGCTCTATCCACTGCGCCACCTAGCTACCCCCCCCTTCTACTTCTTGAAAGAGAAATGATAGCCCCAAGATGCAGAGGAAGACAGATATTTCTAGACACAACCCATGTAGGAATTTGTTTTGCTTGACTGTGCATATTTCTTACAAGAGTTTTGTTTTTCTTTTTTTCTAATGGGAGTGGGTAGGAGAAAGAGGGATGATACGGATAGAAGAAGAGAGAAAAAAGAAATACAAGAAAAGAGGGTCATTGCAACATTTTTTGTGCACAGAGGAGAACAGAAGGAACTCCAAAGAGAATCACAGATAGGTAGAAGAACTTTGAAAATTACATGATGAATTTATTACATAATTAAAAGAAAAACAAGCTTTATATAATAGAGATCTGAAGTTTCATGTAAAATCCTCTTCTGTTACTCTGTGTATTTGGAAATGCCCAATTTTATTTGATGTTTCTTGTGTACAAATTTTTTTTAATTTTTCAAGATAAAAATTTGTTAAAGATGTTAGAGAAAAAAATCTCTCTTGCTTATCAACTTGAGCTAGCTCGGGAATATGATGGAAAGTCTGTCCAAAGTGTTTGTGATTCCAGACAATTCCAAAGGACTTATGATGAAAAATGCTATCCACCTCCAGAGAAAGAACTAATGGAATCTGAATGCAGATCAAAGCATACCATTTTTCACTTTTTTTTCATATTTTTTGGTCTGTGTTTTTTTTCACATTATGACTAATATGGAAATGTTTTGCATGACTGCTCATGCATAACCCATATCAAAGTATTTACCATCTCAGGGGAAGGGGAGGGGGGGCAAGAATTTAGAACTCAAAATTTTAAAAAATGAATGTTGAAAATCATTTTTACATGTAATTGGGGAAAATAAAATATTATTCAAAAAAACAAAAACAAAAACAAATAAGTGTTGGTTATTCCCCCAGAGAGTACATCACTTCTACCACCTCTTCTCCGGGGCCTTATTAAAGTGAAGTTTGTCTCTTACTCTCGATCCAAACCCAAACATTCCCCAAACTTCTCTCCAGAAGGACTAGAGACCACTAGGCTTTCTTTATATAAAGGGAAATAAATGATAACAATGAAAGAACAGGAATCAAAGGGGAGGCTTACAAATCATTGACTATATGGTAACTAGCGTTAGGTGCTGTTAGCTGAGGCGGTAGAAATTTGGCTCTTACTGGTTTCGATTTCCTCACAGGGAAGACTGAGGTTAAAAACTAAAACAAAACTCAGTGGAGTTGCTCATTTAATGGGACTTATTTCCTACCCAGAATCAACTGCAAAGAAGGAAATGTCCTCTGAGAGAATGCTTTCGAGAGCTCACCAACCCTCATCCAGGTCAGTGCTGCAATGCCATCGTTGGCCACAGCAGCAAGAGTTGGGGTTTGCCTCTGCTCTGCAGAAGGGGAGAACCGAAGAGGGAAATGCCCCAAACCTCCTGGAGTCTGCCCATGTGGTCCCAAGATGGTAGATGGGCTCTCCGCCCATGAGCTTCCAAACTCTGCCTCCTTCCTTCTCTCTTTCCTGCTTCCCCACCCCTGCCCAGAAGTCGTTACCAAAATACTCCCCAAAGTGCCAAATCCAAAACATCATTAATTGGTGGACTTCTGAGACAGCATCTGCTTGGGAGCCTCTCATCTTCAAGGCAGCACCAGCATTACACTGAAAAAAATCTAGTGGGACCTTGCTGAACAGGAATTTCATCGCCACCTTTGCTTTGAACTGTCCAGACTTCAAGGTTCATGTCTTTCAACAATCCAGGACGGGGCTTAGGATAAGCCTCCAATCAGGGGTCATCTTCTCATCCACAGCCCCTAAAGCTATTGTTGTCGTTGAGTTATTTCTCCCAAACTCCAGAACTCAAAAGATTGCTTCTACTCAGGAAATATCCATCTCAGATTCATTGTTCAATCGCCTGTACTTAGAGAAAGAAAGAAGAGGCAGGTAGAGATCCTTAGGACCCTTGCTCAGAAGTTGTGGTATATGAATGTGATGGAATACTATTCTGCTATAAGAAATGATGAACAGGCTGACTTCAGAAAAACCTGGAAAGACTTGTATGGTCTGATGCTGAATGAAGTGAGCAGAACCAGGAGAATGTTGTACGCAATAATAGCCACGTTGTGTGATGACTAATATTGATAAGCTTAACCCCTCCTGGCAATACAAGGATCTAAGACATCTCCAGAGGCCTTGTGATGGAAAATGCTATCCACACCCAAAGAAAGAACTATGGAAGCCGAATTGTTATTTTTTTCTCTTCTGTTGAGTTTTGTTTACTCTTTCTGATGGTTCCTCCTATTGGTTTTAATTTCTACTTACAACATCATTACCGTGAAAATATGTTTAATATGAATGTAAATGTATAGCCTATATCAGATTGTGCGCATCTTGGGGAGGGTGGTGGGGAGGAAGGGAGAGAAAAATTTTAAACTCAAAAGCATATGGAAGTGATTATTGATAAATCAAAATAAATTAATGAAAAAAAGGGGGGGGGCAGCTAGGTGGCGCAGTGGATAGAGCACCAGCCCTGACGTCAGGAGGACCTGAGCTCAAATCTGGCCTCAGACCAAACACATGACACTTACTAGCTGTGTGACCCTGGGCAAGTCACTTAACCCCAATTGCCTCACTAAAAACAAAAAAAATCCTTGCTCAGGTTCACCAAGATAAACATATGCTCTAAATGCCACCTACGAACTGTCACCATTGCTGATGAGTGGGGGAGATGAAGAAGAAATCCCTTTCTCCCTGTTACAAGAAATTCCAGACAGAGTTCCAAGACACATGTTCACGAAAGAAGAAGAGAATGAGAGTGGAAATTATCTCTCCCTTTAAAGTCTACTAGGTGCTTGATAAACCCAAAGATCCAAGCTTCTGGGACAAGAAATCACTATTTGACAAAAGCTGGTAGGAAAACTGGAAAACAGTTTCTAGGAAAACCTAGAAACTAAGTATAGTGGAGGTCTGACAACCGAATAGGAAAAGACTGAAGGACCTTCTACTGCCAAGGGACACCAAGCACAGCTGTGCTGACCAGACGCATCCGGGCTGTGGCTTCAGGGAGAAGACACTAGCACACACCTGCTGAGTGCAGCAGCCCAAGCAGGGACCCTGCTGGCTGTGGGCACTTGCAGGAGAACAGAGTCCCTGGTTTCAGCTCTGGGGCAGAGAGGATAGCTGCAGTTTGCAGCCACCGAAGGGACCACAGGGAGCAAGATCATTTGTGGGACAGTGGGGCTAGGGGCCCTACCCATGGCTTAGGAGTAGAGAGGAGAACCCAAGGCTGGGCCCAAGATAGACCTCAAAAAATAACAGTAAGAACGACCCAAGGTTTAGGGCATCATTCCCCATACCTCAGGACTACAATTTGATTACACTAATAGCTGCTAAAAACATAAATAAATAAATAAAAAGATAGATAGATAGATAGATAGATGAATGAATGAATAAATAAATACATGAATGAATGAATAAATAGAAATGAGTAAGCAAAGGAGAAGGAACCCAACCATAGATAGTTACTATGGGGATAGAGAAGGTCTGGGTTCATATTCAGAGGAAGATAATGAAGCTAAAAAAGCCACTCCTTTTTCAATGAGAAACGTCAAATGGTCCACAAAAAGGACTTTAAAAATCAAATAAGAGAGATTGAGGAAAAAATTAGAAAAAAATAAGAGCAATCCAAGAAAATTAAGAAAATTATAAAAAGAAAGTCAACCAACTGCAAATAGAAAATCAAAAACTTAAGGAGGAAAATAATTCCTTGAAAACTAGAATTGGGCAAGGGGAAGCTAATGATGTTCTAAAACACCAAGAAATCATAAAATGAAATCAAAAGAATAAAATGTTAGAAGAGAAAGTGAAACATCTCATCAGAAAAAACAACTGATCTGGAGATCAGATCAAGGAGAAATAATGTAAGAATAGTTGGACTACCTGAAATTTACGATTAAAAAAAAATAATCTTAATATAATACTATAAGAAATTATCAAGGAAAATTGCCCTGAAGTTCTAGAACAAGAAGGCAAAGCAGAAATGGAAAAAAAATCTATCAATCACCATCCTAAAACAGATCCCAAGAGGAAAATTTATAGGAATATCATAGCCAATTTTCAAAGCTTGCAGGTTAAGGAGAAAATATTGGAAGCAACAAGAAAAAAAAATTTAAATATTATGGTGCTACAATAAGGTTTACCCAAGATTTAGCAGCTATTATGTTGAAGGCCTGTGTAGGTCTTGGAATACTATATTTTGTAGAACAAAAGAACTGGGGTTACAACCAAGGGTAATTTTATCCAGCAATATTAAGTATAATGCTGAATGAAAAAAAAAAGGACATTTAACTACTCAAAAACTCAGGTTTTTGTAACAAAACTCCACAACTTAAGAGAAACTTATATACTCAACATATAACATCCAGGAGAAACATAAAGTAAACATTAAGGACCAGTTACAAGGGACTCAATAAGGTCAAATTGTTTACTTCATATGTATGAAGATATTAATAGTACTCTCCTGATTGTCATCATTGTTTGAGAAGTTTGAAAGAAATTCATGGACCACGATGAGTATGATGGGGTGATTCTAAAAAAACGAAACTGTGTAGGAAGAGATAAAAAAGTAGTAATTTTCTCATACAAATGAGGCATAAAAGGAAAAACTGATACAGAAGAAACTAGTAGTGGGGAGGATGGGTAGTGCTGGAGCTTTAATCTCATCAGGAATGAGTTAAAGAGGGAACAACATATATATATCTAGAAGGGTATAATAGTCTTCTAAATTCAGAAAAAATAAGAGGGCAAGGAGATAGGGTGGGGAGAAAGGATAAGGGAGAGGTTGGCAGGTTAAGGAATAGGGGGGCAAGGTAGAGGGTAGAATTAAAGCAGAGGAGTAAGAAGAGATAAGAAAAAGGGTGAGAAGGATAATGAGGAAAACCAGGAAAGAGGAAAATACACAAGTAATTGTAGCTTAGAATGTGATTGGGATGAATTTACCCATAAAATGGAAATTGATGGCACATTAAAAATTTGAATTCAACAATATGTTGCTTTCAGGAAACATTATAAAAATGAGAGATACACACAAAGATAAAATAAAGGGCAGGAGTAGAATTTAGTATGTAAAAAAAAAAAACAGGGATAGTAATCATGATCTTAGACAAAGTTAAAGTTAAAATGGATTTAATTAGAAGTGAAAAAAACAGAGAAACTACACTATGTATCAGCAATATTATTCAATATGATTTTAGACCATTTAAAATACCTAGACAGTATAAAATACCTGCCAAAAGAGACACAGGAACTATATGAACATAAACATAAAACATTTTTTATACAGATAAACTCAGATCTAAATAATTGAAGGAATATTATTGTTTGTGAATAGGTGAAACAAATATCATTTATTAAATGACAATTTCACATAACTAATCTATTTATTCAATGTCATTCCAATTAAATTACTAAAAAATTATATTACTGAGTTAGAAAAAAACAATAACAAAGTTCATTTGGAAGAGCAAAAGGTCAGGAACTTCAAAGAAACCGGGGAAAAAGGTGCAAAATAAGTAGATTCAGGGGCAACTAGGTGGCGCAGAAGATAGAGCATCAGCCTGGAGTCAGGAGGACCTGAGTTCAAATTTGACCTCAGACACATAACACTCACTAGCTGTGTGACTCTGGGCAAGTCACTTAACCCCAATTGCCTCACCCCCCAAAAAATAAAAAGAAAGAAGTAGATTCAGCAGTATCAGACCTCAAACAACATTATAAGGTGAGAGCATTGTTGAAGTATAAAAAGGATAATTTTGGTTATTTTAAATTAAAATTTTCTTGTATAAATAAAATCTATGTAGCCAAGAACAGAAGGAATGCAGAAAATTGGGGGAAAACTTTCATGGACAATCTCTCAGATAAGGTGTAATTGGGTTGGAATACGACTGGTGTAGGAAATGAAGAGCTGGTTGATTTAGAAAAACATGGAAAGACTTGGACTTATGAAAGAAAATGCTATCCACCTTCAGAGAATAAGATGATAGGACGAAATAAGGATAGGACAGTCTTACATATATGCATAAGTGTATATGTGTACATATGTGTATGTTTATAGACATCTGTGTGTATATGTATCTCCATGACTCTTTAGGGTGGGGGGAGGAGGAAGGAGAAAAAAAGTTAAAAGTGCACAGCAGAGAACAAAAGAAAACCAATAAGGAAGCAAAGAAAAACCAGGCAGCTTTGAAAACAATATATAGTATTTATTATGTAGGTTTTCTTGAAATGGAAATTTATTGTTTTATATTGAATCCTCTCTTATGGTCTTCTGTGTATCTGCCAATTTTTTTTTTCCTTTTCTCATTTTGTATTTGTTTAAAATTTTAAAAATTTACAAAAAAAAAAAAAGATTTGCACGGGGTCACACAGTAAGTTTTGAACTCAGGTTGTCCCCGATTCTAAATTTAACGCCCCTCCCATTGTACCATGCTCTCTGCTGTTCAATGCATATGCTCAAGCTGCTAAAAGAAGAGCTGTTGGGGCAGCTAGGTGGCACAATGGATAGAGCACTGGCCCTGTGAGTCAGGGGGACCTGAGTTCAAATTCAGACTCAGACACTTGACACGTACTAGCTATGTGATCCCAGGCAAGTCACTTAACTCCATTGCCTAGCCAAAAAAATAAAATAAAATAAAAGAAGAGCTATCTTGATATTCTATAGCCCTAGTATATAGTGACATCAATTACTTATAGAGGCTGTTAATGAAGTAACACTTAAACCCAAAGCAGACATCTTCCACTGAGAATGTAGAATATAGATCTAACTTTGCTACTTATATTCAACAAGTTTTCCTCACTGTAAAGTGGGAATAATAACTGTCTTGCTTACAAAAAGTAAAATGAGATAGTGGGTGGGAAAACACTTTGTAAGCAATATACAGATTCTATTATTAATAAATTGCTTTCTAGCTACTGAGCATAAACTTCAACAACAAAAAAAGAAACTAGGTATAGACCAATATCTCACACCATATACCAAGATAAGGTCAAAATGGGTACATGACTTATACATAAAGGGTGATACCATAAGCAAATTAGGAGAGCAAGGAATAGTTCACCTGTTAGATCTATAGATAAAGGAAGAATTTAGGACCAAACAAGAGAGAGAGTATTATGAGATATAAAATGGATGATTTTTATTATATTAAATTTTAAAGTTTTTGCACAAACATAACTAATGCAGCCAAGATTAGAAAGCTTACAGCAAGTGTTTCTGATAAAGGCCTCATTTCTCAAATATATAGAGAACTGAGTAAAATTATAAGAATACAAATTATTCCCCAATTGATAAATGGTCAAAAGATAAAAACAGGCAGTTTTCAGATGAAGAAATCAAAGCTATCTATAGTCATATAAAAATGCTCTCAATCACTATTGATTAGAGAAATGCAAATTAAAACAACCTCATACCTCTCAGATTGGCTATTATGACAGAAAAGGAAAATGATAAATGTTGGAGGGGATGTGGGAAAATTGGGACAGTGACGCACTGTTGGTAGAGTTGTGAACTGATCCAACCACTCTGGAGAGCAATTTAGAATTATGTCCAAAGGGTTATAAATCTGTGCATACCCTTTGGCCCAGCAATGCCATTACTAGGTCTATATCCCAAAGAGATTTTTAAAAAAGGAAAAAGATCTCTTTGTACAAAAATATTTATAGCAGCTCTTTTTAACAGCTTGTTGAATAAGTAGCAAAGTTAGATCTCTATTCTACATTCTCAGTGGAATATGTCTGCTTTGGGTTCAAATGTTACTTCATTAGCAGCCTCTATAAGTAATTAATGTCATTATATACCAGGGCTAGAGAATATCATGATAGCTCTTCTTTTATTTTAAGTGCTAAATATTTATAGCCGCCTAAGTATTGGAAATCAAGGGGATGCCCATCAATTGGGGAATGGTTGAAGAAGCTATAGTACATGATTATGATGGAATATTATTATGCCATAAGAAATGATGAATAAGATGTATTCAGAAAAACCTGGGAAGACTTACATCAACTGACACAGAGTGAAATGAGCAGAACCCGAAGAACATTGTACATAGTATCAGCAATATTCTTCAATGAACAACTGTGAATGACTTAGCTATTCTCAGCAATACAATAATATAAGACAATCCAAAGGACTTAATGATGAAAAATACTATCTACTGCTAGAGAAAGAATTAATGGAGTCTGAATGCAGATAGAAGCATAATGTTATTTTACTTTATGTGTGTGTGTGTGTGTGTGTGTGTGTGTGTGTGTGTGTTGTGTTTTGGTCTGTGTTTTCTTTCACATGACCAATATGGAAATACATTTTGTATGATTGTACATGTATAACCTATATAAAATTGCTTGCCTTTTCAATGAAAGGGAAGAAGGCGGAGAGAATTTGGAACTCAAAAATATTTTAAAAGAATGTTAAAACTTGCTTTTACATGAAGTTGGAAAAAAAATAAAATATTTTTCAAAAAATAAAGTCTACTGAGTGGATGTCTCCTCGTGGATCAGTGGCCAATCCTCTGAGACACGAGAGTCTGTCATGAAACAGGGGGAGGCACACAGGGAACAAAGAAGGGAGTTGTTACGTCATCCCAAAGTGCAGGTCCTCTAATGTTGATTCATCTGCATCAATAGCCAGGAGAACTCAGCATCACTGGTGTTCCGATAAGGTGTGCTCTAGATGGGGCAGTCTGGGGAGGGGGCGCAAATAATTATGCTAAACAACCTCACAGATTTGACATTGCAATGTGTTGAGATCTCAATTCCTTCCAGCCAAGAGTTAACACCATACTGGAGAGAGACTCTCAGAGCTCCTGTGCACAATGAGTCTGAGCTATCTATACCCAGCCCCAACACACATCTCCTTCTACTGAAGTTCTCCTCTGATGCTTGTCCATGGCATAGAAGTGATCCCATGTCCTCAGGGTCAATGTCAGTAATGGGCAGGCTCTGGAAGAACACAGCAAAATGGACCCAATGAACCATGACTCAGGAATTTATGTGGTGTGCTACTTAGCAAAAAAGTGCCTGGCACATAGTAGGCACTATATACACGTTAGTTGTTATTAGTAGTGTTAGTATAACTATCTCTTGATGCCTTGAAAGGGATGAGTTTATGGTGGTTATAACCAAGATAGAAGGTTTGGCTCAGCCCTATGTGTCCTATGGGGAGTGAGCACCTTGGGTACTGGCCTCTAAGTAAGCAGGACCTACTTTGTTTTGGGCTTTGTTTTGCCTCTTTTTGCATGCTTTTCTTTGCAGAGTTCAGTTTTAATTCTGGTTCTGCCGTTTACATCCTCCATGACCTTGAGCAATTCACCTAATCACCTTCATTTCCATCACGGAGCCATCTCTAGTGTCCTGATCTATATCTTACCACTGGACCCAGAGGAGAAAGTGAGGCTGGTGACCTTGCACAGACCTCCCTCATATAAATCCAATTCACCTGCAAGTCATGGCATCACCTTCCTGATGTCATGGTCCTCTTCGAGAAAACGAAGGACAAACAACAACATTTCCAGCTCGGAATCTCTGATCCTATGAAGTCCCCTCCTCAGCTTGCCCTTCCCTTTACACATACTATGGTAGAAGGAGCTCTAATAGTTGAAAGACCATCATGGGGAAAATGGATCAGACTGGTTTTGCTTGGCCCTCAAGGAGCAATAGGAAAGCCACAAAGAAGCAGATTTCTGCTACACCTATGTAAGGGGAAAACTTCCTATTAGAGCTATGCCTAAGTGGATGGTGTATATCAGAGGTATCCAGGTAACAGAACCCCTATCTCTAAGGGCCTCAATAGGAAGGATGGATGACCATTTCTTGGGTTTGGCATGGTAGAGCACATCAGCCTTGAGATCAGGAAGGCTACATCCAAATCTTGTTTCCTACACTTACTAGTGATGTGACCCCAGACAAGTCAGTTGACCTCTCTTAGTCTCAGTTTCTCCATCTGTAAAATGGGAATAATAATAGCACCTTCCTCCCAAGGTTGTTGTGAGGTCCAAACCAGGTAACATATGTAAAGTGTTTTACAGATTTTAAGGGACTATTAAAATGTGAGCTATTATTTTTTGGGGGGAGGGGGTCCTGTTCATGTATGGATCAGACTAGATGTCATCTAAGGTCCCTTCAAGCTCTGATATCCTACGATTCCTCATCTTAGAAACAGAAAATCTGAATTCTAGCTATAGCTCTTGCATTTACCAGCTTTGTTACCTTGGGCAAGTCACATGTGTAAAAAGGGCCCACAATAATTATAATACCTGCCTCACTAGTAGCTGTATTAATGACCCAAATGTAACAAAGGGAGATGCAGGTACATGCATGCACATGTGTGTATATGAATGTAGTGGGCTCCTTAAAACCTTGGACACTATTATATTTATCTTGTGTCTCCCCCAGCACCAGACACAGCATGTTACATACAGAAGGTGATTAATAAATGTTGAATGTTTGTTAAATGGATATGAGAGACAGGGGGTTTCTTCATTACCAGCTGACAGAGTCCTCTTTCTCTCCCCATTACCCTCTTCCCTGAGTTGCTGCCCAACCTAGTTGCTAATCATGGCAGCTGAGTCAAATCTCGGAAGGAGATAGAGGTAACCACCTCCCATTCCCAAGAAATGCCCTAGTCTAGGCCTGTTATGCAGGGCAAGCCAATGGAAAGCCCACTGCATGTGAAATTAGAAGACCGGGCTTGTAGTTTCTAGTTTTGCCACCTTAGGCTAACATTTTGACCTCAATTTCCTTCTTTATGTTGCTGTCTAGTCCTGTCTAACCCTGCATGATTCCATTTGGAATTTTCTTGGCAAAGATACTAGAGCGGTTTGCCATTTTCTTCTCCAGTGGATCCAGTAGAACCATTCTGTCAGGCAATCAGAGGTTAAGTGACTTGCCCAGGGTCACACAGCTAGAAAGTGTCTGAGGCTGAAATTGGACTCAGTTCTTCCTAACTCCAGGCCCAGTGAGCCACCAGCTGTCTGCTTTTCTATAAAATAGGGGTAATCATGCTGACACTACTGACCTCTGAGAGTCATCTTGTTGGGAAGTAATTCATCATAGTGGCGAGAATGCAGGCACTTCCCCTCTGTGGAGAGGTGGGGGACTACTGATATGGAAGGCTGCATACTTTATCAGACAAAATCAGTGGGTCAATACCAATTGATATTACTTACCTGATTTCTCTTTATTACAAAGAAGAGTTCAATAAAGGAATATAGTACCAAAAGGCACAAAAAACTTAAAATTATATATAATATATATATAGTATGATATGTATATAAAATGTTTGTGCATATAATGTATAATAAATATGTATATTATATGTATGTAAGATGTCCCAAAAGTCTTGGTAAAGTTTTAAGATATTAAAGATATTTAATAGAGACATTAAAGATAATTTAATAAATATATTAAGACATTTTGATATCTTAAAACTTCACTAAGACTTTTGAGACATGCTGCATATTATGAGAAAGAGGGCAGGACTTTAAGTTAAGAGAACAGCATTCAGATCTCAAGTCTAATCCAAAACAATCCAACAAGCATTTATTAAGCACCTACTATATGCCAATCACTGTGCCGGGTGTTGGAGATTCAAAGATAAAAAGGAAAAGCTCCTTGCCTTCAAAGAACTTGCAGTCTACTGAGTTTATGCAACCTGTAAACACATACTTGACCCTCTGCAAGCTTTGTGACTGTATGGTTCTTCTGGTCTTTGGACCTCAGTCCCCTTAGCCATCAAACCAGGAAGAGAGCACATCCTTCCAGGGGTGTGGTGAGAAACACACTTGTTGAATCTTTGAAGGTAACTTGTGTAGAGTGAGGCTCTCCTGCCCCCATGTGGCTGAACTAGACATTGCATCTTCTTTGCTGGGAGAGATGACGGAGGGAGTCTGGTTCTGGCTGAAGAGTCATCCATAGGCAGAGGGGCCCGATAGCTGATCCAGGGAGACTAGGTTTTGGCTGTCTCCAGGCTTGGGCCTAGAAGTAGATCCCTGGCTACCTACTATTACCTACTGGCCTAGAGGAGAAGTCCCTAGCCTTCCCATCCACCTGAGCCAAAGTAGCCTCTACCCCCTCTGACTGGACCCAGCCCTCGAGAAAGTTTGACCAATGGTCAGTGACAGACAAGAAACTCAAGAAGTCCATCTATACCTGGAATCTTATGATTCCAAATTTAACTATAAATTTCACTGAATGCTAGCAGAGTTGAGTCAACTTGTATTTATTAAGTACTTACTGAGGCAGCTAGGTGGCACCATAGTGCATAGAGTGCTGGACCTGGAGTCAGAAAGACTCAACTTCATGAGTTCAAATCCGACCTCAGACACTTACAGTGTGAAACTGGGCAAGTCACTTAACCCTATTGTCTCGGTTCCTCACCTGAAAAAAATGAGCTGGAGAAGGAAATGGCAAACCACTCCAATATCTTTGCCAAGAAAACTCCAAAATGAGGTCATGGAGAGTCAGACATAACTGAAAAACCACCACCATAACATGCCAGACTCCATGCTTAGCACTAGGGATCATGGCTCCCACCCTCAAGGAGTTCACAGTCTAATGGGGGAGAAAACATGCAAACAACTATGCAAATAAAATAGAGACAGGATAAATTAGGAGTAATCAGCAAAAGGAAGGCACTGAGATTGATTACAGAGGACTGGAAAAGGCTTCTTACAGAAGGTAAGGCATTAACCAGGAAAGCCAGGAGGTAGAGATGAGGAGGGAGAGAGCTCCAGGCATGGGGGACAGCCCCAGAAAATGCCCAGAGTCAGGCAAGGAATCCAGCATCACGAGATAGTTGAGTGGGTGGAGGGGAGGGATGTGTAGGAAGCCTGGAAAGGTAGGAAGTGGCCAGATTACGAAAGGCTTTACAAACCAGACAGGATTTTATACAGGATTTTATACAGGATATAGAAATCAGAGATTTAGAGATAGAGGTGATCATAGGGCTAGAAGGAACCTGAGAGGCCATCCAGGCTAAAGCCCCCATTTTTCAGGGGAGGAAACCAGAGCTCAGTGAGGTAATGACTTGTCCAAGGTCTCACAGTAAGTGGCAAAGTGAGGATTTGAACACAGGCCCTCTGATTCTACATCCTTTGCTCTTTCTACTGTGCCATACTGTCTTTGTACCATGCTGTCTTGGAATGTGGAATGTCAGAGCTGGACCCTTAGAATACAGCATGTCAGAACTGGGAGGGCTCTTAGGACAAAAATGTCAGAGCTAAAAGAGCCTTTAGAACAGAGAATGTTTGAGCTGGGAGGGCCCTTAGGATATAGGATATTAGAGCCGAAAGGACCTTTAGAAGATAGGGTGTCAGAACTGGGGCCCTTAGGACAAAAATATCAGAGCTGAGAAGACCCTTAGAACGAGATTGTTGTAGCTTGAAGGGCCCTTAGAACACAGGATGTCAGACCTAGGAGGGCTCTAACAAAAATGTCAGAGTTGGGAGGATCCTTAAAACAGAGAATGTCATAGCTTGGAGGGCCCTTAGAACACAGGATGTCAGAGGTAGAAGTACCCTTAGAACACAGAATGTCAGAGCTGGGAGGGACCTTAGAACACAGA
>NW_020949696.1:1677954-1695393 GCF_900497805.2 Vombatus ursinus
CCTTAGAACACAGAATGTCAGAGCTGGGAGGGACCTTAGAACACAGAATGTCAGAGCTGGGAGGGCCCTTAGAACACAGGATGTCAGAGGTAGGAGTACCCTTAGAACACAGAGTATTAGAGTTGAAAGGAACTTCAGTACAGACTTTCCTGGGAAGGCTCATAGAAGTCAAGCCAACAAACATTTATTAAACACCAACTATGTGGTGGGCATTGTGCTACAAAGAAAGGCGATAGGCAATAGCTGCCCTCATGGAGCTCGCAGTCTAATGGGGCAGACAACAGGTCAACAACTATGTATAAACAGAATAAAGACATGGTAAGTGGGAGCTAGACCATCAGAGCCTAGAGGGCTTTTCTAAAGTCCTTACAACTGGACATTCTACACTCTAAGCCCTCCAAGCTGTCTGTCTCACCTTGGGCACACACAGCCTCATTTCTCCTCAGCCTTGGTTTCCTCATCTGTAAAATGAGGGGGTCACACTCAGAGGCCTCTGAGGCCCCTTCTGGCTTTGGAACTGTTGTTGGTTTTCGATGATTCTGGACACATCCTCCTGAAATCCTCCACTGAGGATCTGTCTACCCAGTGTGCTGCAGGCCTTCCTCCCAGTTTCTCACCATTTCCTGATCCCCAGAACTGTCTATCTCTTCTTCTTTACCCCCCTCCACACTCCAGGCCCACCCTCTTCTCCAAACCTACATTTGTTTGATGCCTCAGATGCTACTTCCTTTCCTTGCATCAGCCATGAGCTCCAGCCTGCTCACACCCACCATTACTATCTCCATTACTCTTTGGGTTGCCTGCAATGTTGATTCATTGAGCATGGAAGTGTTTCATGGTGATTCATAGCCATAGGGAATCACCAGAATATTGGTGTTAGAAGCTTCAGGTTTCTGGTCAAGGAATAACTTTAGGTCATTGAAAGTGCTACAACCTTCTCAGATAGGAGCCAGCTCTCTCTCTGCCTCCAATTCAAGCCTATGCCCAAGCTGGCTGGCTGTGACCTGTGCCAATCTAAGATGTACGTCCTGACATACTGTGCATGCAACATCAAATATAGAAAGTCAGAACTGAGAATGCCCGTAGAACAGAGACCGTCAGAGATGGGAGGGCTCTTAGAACACAGAATGTCACTCTTCTTTCACAACATGACTAAGGTGGAAATATGTTTAATATGATTGTACATATATAACCTATATCAGATTGCATGCTCTTTTGGGAACTGGAGAGGGGAAAATTTTACAACTCAAAATCTTATAAAAGTGAATGTTGAAAACTAATAATTGAAAAAAAAAGCAGAATGTCAGAGCTGGTTGGTCATAGTTGGGAGGGCCCTTAGAAATAAAGAATGTCAGAGGACAGAATATTCAAGCTGGGAGGGACTTTAGAATAGCGAATGTCAAAGGTAGGAAGTTCCTTAGAACATAGAAAGTTAGAGCTGGGAGGGATTTCAAGCACATAGAGATTCAGAGCCAAGAGGGACTTCAGAGATCACGCCCTTCAACCAGTTCTTTGGATTAGATTAGAAAACTGAGTCCCAGAAAGGAAAGGAGATTTGTCCAAGGTCGCACAGGACATTAGTTAAGGAACAGTTTAAATCCTGTTCTTCCATACCCAGTTTCTACTATTAACCAATCAATAAGTAAACCTTTATTAAGTGCCTACACTATGCTAAGTGATGGGAATACAAAAAGAGGCAAAAGACAGCCCCTGCCCTCAAGGAGCTTACAATTTAATATGGAAAGACAAAACACAAGCCAATATATACAAAGCAAGTTAGAGACAAGATAAATAGGAGATAATTAACAGGGAAGGCACTAGAATTAAGAGGCGTTGGGGAAAGCTTCCTGTAGGAGGTGGGATTTTAGTTGAGACTTAAGGAAGCCAGAGAGGTAAGGAGTCAAAGCAGAGGGAGAGCATTCCAGGCATGGGGGACAGCCAGAAAAAATGCCCAGAGCTGAGAGATGGAGGGTCTCGTTAGCTGAATAGCCAGGAGGCCAGCGTCATTGAATCACGAGTATGTGGTGGAAAGTAAGGTGTAAGAAGATTGGAAAGGTAAGGAGGGACCTAGGTCATGAAGAGCTTTGAATGTCAAACCCAGTTTTTTGTATTTGCTCCTGGAGGCAATAGGGAGCCACTGTAATTTATTGAGTATGCGTGTGTGGTGGGGGGCGGGGATAGGGTTGGACCCGAGCTTTAGGAAACGCACTTCAGTGGCTGAATGGAGGAGGGATTGGAGCGGAGAAAGATCTGAGTCAGGGAGACCCACCAGGTGAGAGGCGATGAGGGTCTGGACCAGGATGCCGGCAGTGTCAGAGGACAGAAGGGGACATAATTGAGAGATGTTACCAAGGTGAAACCGTGAAATCAACAGGGCTTGGCAACAGCTTGGATATGGGAGATGCGAGATAGTGAGGGATCCAGGATGACTCCTAGATTATCCTGAGGATCTGAGAGGATGGTATTGCCCACTATAGTAACAGGGAAGGTAGAAAGGAAGGAAGATTCAGGGGGCAAGGTAGTAAATTCTGTTTTGGACATATTGAGTTAGAAATGTCTACTGGACATCCAGTTCAACACGTACAAAAGGGAGTTGGAGATGTGAGACTGGAGGCCAGCAGAGAGTTTGGGGCAGGATAGGTAGATTTGAGAATCATCAGCGTGGCAGCTGATGAGATCACCAGGTGAGGTGGTATAGAGGGAGGAGAAAAGAGGGCCCTGGACAGAACCTGTGGGACACCTCCAGTTAAAGAGTGTGATCTGGAGGAGGAGCCAGCAAAGGAAACTGAGGAGTGGTCAGAGAGGTAGGAGGAGAACTGGGAGAGTGTGGGGTGGAGGGTGTCCCAATAACTAAAGAAAGCAAGGCCAAGGAGGAGAGAGTGATCCACAGATTCAGAGAGGTCAAGAAGAATGAGGATTAAGAAAAGGTCATTGAATTTGGTAATTTAGGAGATTGTTAGCCACTTTGGAGAGAGCAGCCTCACTGCAGGAGGGGGCAGTGGCTAGATGGCCACCGGGAAGGCATTGCCCTCAGGAGCACCAGGTGGCACAGCTGCCCACGGCTCAGCCCCATGGATCCAGCTGGGCCTGCCAGCAGGCTCCCCTTCCTGGGCCTGAGAGGAAATTAGGAATGAAGGAGCAATCAATGAGTAATTAATGAGCAATTAACTATAAACAATTAACCTGAACTGAGCTGCCCTGAAGCCCAAGGGTAGGCAGCAGACACTGTCATTTACTGCTCAAAGCTGTAGCCTTTGGGGTTGGTGGTTGGGAAAGGGACACCACTCCTCCTGCCCCCCTCCCCCCAGGGAGGCAGATAGCAGGTGGAGGCACTAGCAGGGCATGAGGCCCAGCTAAGAGCTAAATAAGGCTCGGAGTGCTGACCGGAGGGCTCAGGGCCATGTAGGCCCTAGGCGGGGCTGGGCTGGTTGGGTAAACCAGGTCCCCAGGGACGGGATTTTCTGGGGCCTCAGTTTTCTCACTTGAAAAACCAGAGAAATGCTGACTACTGTAATCTGGGGGCACTTGAGGGGCCCTGGCAGGAGACAAAGTTTTCCCTTCATAGGAGGGTATGGGGGGCAACTTTAGGAGATAACGGACCCCCCCTTCACTAGGAGCCTTTAAGCAGAGGCTGGGGGACCTATCAAGCATTTATTTATTAAAGCAGCTACTATCTGCTAACTTCAGTACTAGGTACCGTGAATCCCGCCCTCCCCCCATGGTTTTATTGGTGGAGTCCTTTCCCAACGTGAATTATCTATTTATCCTGTACATGGCTTGTCTGTATAGATTTGTTGGTGAGCTCCTGGAAGGCAAGGGCCGTCTCTTGCCTCTTTTTTTATGTCTCCAGCAATTAACACACAGTGCCTGGCACATAGTAGGCTCCTATAAATGCTTATTTCCTTTTCCCTGACCCCTTCGACCATCCAGTGACCATCAGAGGGCGCCAAGGCTCTGAATTGGAGACCAGCCTGGAAAGAAGGGGACAGGGGGAAGGACCTGGACAGCAGCCCCTTCATTCTTGGAGGTAGTTCCGGCTGCTCCAAGAGGGCTGTGAGTTGGGAGGGGTAGGGAGAGGTCGGGAGAGGTCGGGGAGGTCGGGAGAGGTCAGCTTGCGCCCGCGGTGAGAAAGCTCAGTATCCCCTCCTCTCTTGCAGGATCTTAGGGGGCTTTGGGGAGCCCACTTTGAAAAATGAGGGAATTAGACTCATGCTTCTTCCAGCTCTCAATTCCTACAGTCAGGGGAAGGAATTCTGGGCCTGGCTGGGTGTGGGAGTGGGGGAGGGATCCCCGGGCAACGGTCAGCCCCGGAGGCCCAGAAAGCACTGCACTGCAGGGGCCCTGAGGGGGGTGAGGGTGCAGGAACCTGCAGTCCCCCACTGCCCTAACCAGTCTCTTTCGGATAGGACGAGCTCTGGCCCTCCTTCAGTTACCCGGGGCGGGGCCTGAGGATGAGGTGGGGTTTAAGGGGTGGGGGCGTGGCTCTGGGGCAGGGAGGAGCTTCATTGATGAGGCCAGACTGGGAGGGGGGAGGGGGTTGAAGGGGGTTCCTGTTGCCAGGGAAACCATTTCCTCCGTCTGGGAGCGCGGGGAGCAGCTGTAGACAGAACTCGGCGGGGGGCGGACAGGGGAGGGGGTGAAGGGTAGTAGGGACACCTTCCGGAGACCCGGGCCAAGGACCCCCACCGCTGCCGCGGTTAAGCGGCTCCTCGCCTCGGTTTGCATCAAGCCCAGAGTCTTTTGGGGGTGGGGGAGGGGATGAAATTAATTGGGTGGAAAACCGAGGGGAAGGGGTGGTCCAGTCCTTCCTGGGTTTCCGACCCCGAAAGCTAGAGGGATGAGATGGACAGGAGATCCCAGAGGAAGCTAGGTCGCTAGGGAGGAAGAGGAGACAGCGGGGGAGCTGAAGTGCAGGCCTGCTGGTGGCCCTGGAGAATAAAGTGGGGGTGGGACAGGACGGGGGGGGGAAGGGAAGAGGGGGTTGGAGGCCAGAGAACAAGCCGTGGCTGGGGGAAAGAAAGAGGGGAGAGGATCTGGGCCTGCTGGTGCCCCTAGGGTGGGAGACAGGAATGGTGAGTAGGAGTTTTAGAGACAGGCGGGGGTGGAGGGGTTGGGGGGGGCAGTGGCCAGAGAGCCCAGGAAGGCTGGGCACATCTAGGGGGCAAGGGGAGGGGACATGAGGGTTAGGGGTGAGTTTCTGACTTGGGTCCTGAGGGGGACAAGGCTAGGGATGGGCAGAGTCTGGGGAGATCAGGCACTGCTGGAGGGATGCTGTGGGAGGTGGCCAGGAGTGGGTTCTGGGGGAGGAGATACAGGGTGAAGGGACGTTCAGAGCCTAAGGCCCTGGAGAGAAAGCCCGGGGGACCAAGGCAGGTGGGGAAGAGAGGGAGGATCCTAGGGAGCAAGTCTGGGGTGGGGAGACATGGCAGAAGGGGAGGAGAAAGGAGCTAAGGTTCTGGGGGGAGGAGTGGGGTAGAGATAGCTTGCTGAAGGGGACTGATATAAGGCTGGGAACTAAGGCGGGCTGGGGTGGGGGGCACTGGTCCTGGGAGGCGGGGGCAAGGGCTCGTCTTTTTTCCATCTCCCTAAACAAAGGCCCAGTCTGAGAGACCTCGGGTTTGGACGTCGAGTCCCGGGTGGGGAGGAGGTGAAGGCGTAGAGGGACAACCATATCCCCTCCCCTACTACCCCAGGTAGGGGGGCTTCTGCGGAACCCGGCAACCTGGTATCGAAGGGCTAGGGAGGGAGAGGGAAGCCAGGTGCGCCCAGGCTCAGGCCGGGCACCGAGGCTAAACTAGTCTCTGGGTCTTCCTAATTGGGGGGGGGGGGCCTGAAGGCGACGCGTGTAGTCCTCTCCTTCCTTTCGCCCTATGTCGCTAATATTTTACATCATATTGTCAATGATTCGATTAACGTGAACAGAAATATCGTGACTGAGGTTTCCAGGCGGCGGAGTCCCCTGGGAGAGCGCGGCGCAGGCGTGCTGAGTCCCTTCCCCGCCCCCCAAAAACCCAGTCCAGCCTTCCCATAGTGGGGGAAGGGACTAGGCCAGAGTGTCCGGAGGCCAAGGGACCAGGGGCGGCTCTTCCCCGGCACGGGCTGAGGGCTGGGGGTGGGGAAGAGGAGGAAGCGGCAGCTGCGCCTGCGCAACTCTGGAGCTGGCATGGGGCGCTGACCCTTTCTACCAGGGGCTGCATTTTCCCTCGCACCCCAATCACTCCATCATTCTTGGCTCTCTCCCGGTCCCATCCCCCAGGCCTCCCCATCACCTGGGGAGCGGCAAATCCCCCAGCCCTCAACACCAAGCGCGCCCACCATTGGGGCTGGGGAGTGTCCGGCTCCAAGCCACGGGTCCCTCAGACTCCACACTTAGAAGGAGCTCTGTCCCGCTCCCCCAGCGGCGGGCTGTCTAGGGTCTCCGAGGCGCTGGAGGATGGTGGGGGAGGAAGCGCGCACAGCTCCGGCAGCCAAAGTTTGAGGAAAGGAACGTAACTTGAGGAAACAGAAAGATGGGGCGGGGGTGGGGGAGGTGGGGAGGCTACACAGGGAGGAACCAGGAGGAAGGAGCGAGAAACAAGGGAGGGATGGGGAGCAAGAAGGCTCAGGAGAGAGGACTTGGATGGATGGAGAGAAGGGAAACTGATTTTCGGCCCAGGTCCCTCGCCGCTTAGCTTCCATCCCACCCCCATCCTCAAAGAGACACACCCCCAGGGGTGGAGGTAGGACGAGACAATCCCCTACACTACCCGGGAGCCGCCGCACGCTCAGAGGTATCCACTGGCCCATTCCCGCCCACTGGCATAACCGCACCCACCAGCACACTTCTACCTCCACTCACGCACACACTTGCATTCATACACCCACGCGCCCACACCAGCTCAAATGCAGACACACAGAACCCCGCTGGCGTAAGCGCACCGTGACCCACTCACATTTGCACCGGCATTGCACGCAAGCACTCGCACCCTGCCACGCGGGAACTCTGAACCCCCCCAGGCACCCCCGGGCTGCTGGATCCCGCACTTGAGAACTGTAGGAACTCGGCGCCGCTGCCGTTTCAAGCTCCCCTCAGAGCCAATTGATTCTGCAGAAGGAGCGGGCAGGCTGCGGGATCTGGGGCCAGGGCGGGCAGGGAGGAAGGGGGCCACTCCTCCCTGCTACCCGTCGGGCCCAGAGCAGGGTGAAAGGGGGCTGGAGTGGCGGCCGCAGTCCCGGGCCGGGCCGGGCCGGGCTAGGCCCCTGCACCCCCTCCCCTCCCCTCGCCGCGCCAAGCTGCACTGCCCGGTCCGCAATTTATTCCCGGGCAGAGTGACAGTTTTTGGGTCAGGAAGCAGCTGTTGGAGTCAGCCGGCTGCCCTCCCTCCGCTCGAATACCAAATCAGGCCTCGGGGAGGTAAATAGGGGGAGCTCGTGAACCGCCGGCGGGCAGGCGGGGACGGGAGGGGGCTGCCAGAGCCCCTGGCCCAACCCTGGACCCCTTCTCCTGGCGTTGGCCCGGGCGCCCTCCAGCTTCGGCCCCAAGCACAGTTGGCTCACACCCACTCCCCACCCTACAGCTTTCCAGATCCCGCCTCAAAGGAAGGGGGGCAGATTGGAGGGAGGAGGTTGGGACCTGACCTTTAAAGGGAGGGGCTGGGGGAAGAGAACTTGGGTGGAGGGAGGAGCTTGGCCAATGGGGAGGAGGCCTGACCTGTGCGGGGTGGGATCCTGAAGGCCAACGCGGGTGGAGGGACCAGGAGAGTCAAAGAAGGGGGAAGGGCTTAGCTGGGTGCCTAATTTTTCCACTCCCCCCTTCCTCCCATCTCTCTGTCTCTGTTTCTCTCTCTGTCTCTCTCTAGTAGGCCAGGAGTGGGGTACGCAGTAATTCTACCCCAGTTTGTCTTGGCGGGGGCCCTCAGTGACTGGACTGGGAATTAAGGAGTAAGAATTCCCTTTTGGGAGGGCCTGGAGGAGGTCCTCTGAGCATGCTTGGCACCTCTCTGAAAGCCCCTACTACTCTCCAGGATCTCTGTTTCCTCATCTTTAAAATGAGAGAGAGGATTGGGCTAGATGACTCTATAGGTCGCTTTCAACTCTTAATCCTGTGATCCCATTACACAGATTGGGAAACTGAGGGCTGAGCTTGGCTAGGAAAACAAATGGGGAAAGGTGTTCCAGTCGTCTAGAGGCTCTGCTCTTTCCCCTATGGGCTCTGTGAATGAAGCCTGTGCTCTAGATTAGGAGCTAAGCCCAGGAGAGAATGCAGATGGGCACTGGGGGGAGGTAGAAAGTCTGGGCTGGAAGGAGGAAGGAGCAGCAGATGGGAAAATGCCAGTGGTTAGAGGAACAGGGTTTCCTGTATGGAACAACCAAGCCACTGCTAACTGGTGGAAGTAACAGACGTCCTGAATTCCCTGAGGCTTCCCTCAACCCTCAACTTGGAGACCTCTGTCCCTGAGCTGCCTGTCTCCTTCTCTGCTACCTCTGCCTCCATCTAAGAACTTGGAGCCTGCTCCCTGGGAGGCGCTGCTCAATAAATATTTGTTGAGTTTAATTGAGTTCTCCTTATCGAACCTGTGAGCAGAAAGGAGCCCTGGGCGGGGAATCAGGAGACCTGGTTTCGTCCAGCTTCAGCCACCAGCTAACTTGCCCTGGGTGGCCGTGGTTAGGCCGGACCCTACTCTAGTTTATAAATGGACTGGGCAGAAGAGGCTGATCTTCAAGGTCCCTCCCAGCTCAGAAATTCTACATTGACAGGCCCCAGCTTTCAGCTGGAAGTGACCTTGCTCATCTTCTCATCCAACCCACTTCATTCATCCCAAAGACATTAGGCTTCCCACCATTCCTTAGGTCTCTGCTAATCATGACAGTCTAAGTTTGAAGTGCCCTTCGGGACCTAACAGCCAATTCAGTTCAACAAACACCTTCAGCACCACTCTGCCAGGGAACCCCAGCTAACTGGATTGGGCCCCTCTGCAGATGCAGTATTTCAGAGACTGAGTCACAGATAAGCCAGGGGAAATGAAAGGTTAGTGATTTCCCCAAAGTCATACTGCTAGGATGTGTCATTCCCAGACTTTCTGCTTCTAAGACTAGCCCTCCAGCCAATACTTCAAGCTTCCTTGCACAATTTTTACAAACAGATCTGTGATTTCATTGGTGGGAGGAACTCCTGGTAAGGAAACATCCCTCTCTCAATGCAGATAACCCAAGTCATCAAGCACTAAGGGCTTACAATGTGCCAGGCACTGTGCATTTCAATTCATAGTTTCTTAGAAAGTGCTAGGGCACCGAGTGTTATGTGAACTCATGAGCCCATGTTTGGTCACTTAGCCAATATATGTTAGAGGCTGGAATTCACATCTTCCTGATTCTGAGACCAGCTCTCAGTCTACACTGACTCAAATGTAAACATGGGGAGGTGACCACCATTCATTCTGCTCTCTGAAGACAAGCACAAAGGCATAGAAAATTCATGCCAGCATAGATAATTCCATGCTGCCTCTCTTCCTTGGATGGTACTTGCTTACTAAATGTCTCTTAAAATGAATTAAATGTCAGAGCTGGGAGGGTCCTTAGAACCCAGGATGATAGAACTGGGAGGGCCTTAGAACCCAGGATGATAGAGCTGGGAGGGCCTTAGAACCCAGGATGATAGAGCTGGGGGGGCCTTAGAACCCAGGGTGTCAGGGCTGGGAGGACTCTTAGAAGGTAGGGTGTCAGGGCTGGGAGGGGCCTTAGAACACAGGATGTCAGAGCTGGGAGGGCCCTTAGAACACAAGATGTCAGGGCTAGGAGGACCCTTAAGACACAGGAGGTCAGAGCTCAGAGGGCCCTTAGGACACAGTATGTCAGAGCTAAGAAGAACCTAAAAGACCCTTTAGTCTAATATCCTCCTTTTACTGATGAGAAAACAGATACTCAGAAAGGGGTCCTGGCTGCCCAGCCAAGGCCACACATCTGGCCAGCTGGTAAATGAAGCAGGTTGAAAAAGAAGACAGGTCCTCTGAGTCATCGTCCAGGATTCTTCCCACTTCAGGGATGAAGTAGGAATTGAATTAAAAAAAGTTACTGAGTGATGCCTCCCCAGTACCAGACCTGTTAAAGTTCTTGATAAAAAGTGAACAGAAGGGGCAGCTAGGTGGCACAGCGGATAGAGCGCCAACCCTGAAGTCAAGAGGACCTGAGTTCAAATATGGCCTCAAGACACTTACTAGCTGTGTGACCTTGGATAAGTCACTTAACCCTGATTGTCCTCCCAAAAAATGGAGTGGAGAGGAAGAGAGCAGAAGGGATAGGTCTGTTTGAGTAGAAGGAAAGCTTAACAACTATTGGGGGGCATCAGGGAAAGCTTCATGGAGGAAGGGGCCCCTGAACTGTGTCTTAAGGGAAGATTAAAAATTCTTTGAGGTTAAGAGAGGGATGCAAGGGGAGCAGCTTCTAGGGACACACAAAGTGAGGAAAGGAAAGCTTTGGATCCCCAGGTTCACTCCAGCTCTCATATTCTATATTCTAGGAGTCTTTCCAACCCTGACATTCTATGTTTTGAGGTTAATCAATCAAACATTAATTAAGCACCTAGGCTATGGCAGGCAAGGCACTGAGGTTTCAGAGATGTAAATGAAACTGTCCCTGCCCTTGAGGAGTTTACATTTTATAGAGTCAACATGTACACATAGAAGTATATTATACAAAATAAGTGTAAGGTAATAGAACCTGGGATGGGGATGGGGGAGAGATCCAGGAAGACCTCTTGTAAGAGGTGGCATTTGAACTCAATCCTAAAGGAAACCAGGGATTCTAAGAGGTAGAAGTGAGGAGGCTGTGCATCTGAGGCATGAGGAGTAGCCTGGGCAAAGGTCTGGAGGCAGAAAATGGAACACCATGTGTGAAGAATAGCGAGAAGACCAATTGGACTAGGCTGAAGAGTGTCTTAAAGGCAACAGGTACAATAGGGCTGGATCCTTGGAGCCAGAGAATGAAAGCCTTCAGATGTCAAAGAGGAGTGTGTATTGGATCCCAGAGGTAATAGGAAGCCACTGGAGTTAATTGAGCAGGGGGGTAACACAGTCAGACCCGTGCTTTAGGTCCCTTTCATTTCTATTAGCCCAAGTTCCCTTCAAGTTTCAGTCTTCCACTGCCTCCATTTCACCAGTAGAATCTCTTCTGCCATTTCACATCCCAGCCTCTCCCCAGTCACCCAGACTTTCCCCTGGGTCCCAGAGAGTTGTTGATTTCCATTATCGGGTTTTTCTCCTGTCTGGGCTGGTCCCAGGGGCCCAGATCCCTCAACTCCCCAAGCAGAGCCAAATCATTTGGGTTTCCCCAGGAAACTGGGGGTCACAAGGTAGGGAGAGAAGAAGAAAGTGGATGACTTCAGTACCAGCAACTGAGACACAAGTTATGTCCCATAGGGAGGTCCAGGGGCTCCTGGCCCCAATAAGGTCACCCACAGGTTTGGCCTCCATCTTTCTGTACCCTCTAGACTTTATCCAGACGCTGGCCCTGGTCCCAGCCTCCACTAGCCTTAACCCTGCCCCCCCCCCCCAGTTCCGGGAGAAGGGGTAAGAACAGCGGGCAGATTTGGGGACAACGAGTGTTTCCAAACAGGAAGCTCCCCTCAACACCAACACCGTCCCCTCCCCCATCTCATTAAAGGCGTGTGCGGTGAAGGGGAAGGCGGTTCATGGGAGGTTCGAGGCTGCTGTCGCCTTTCCCAGGGAGGGAGCCCGCGCAGAGGCAGCGGAGCGACAGCTGAGTCACGCGGGGGGTCTGCGGAATGGGGCCATTACCATACAGAAGCCATAATTATGTGTAATTTTCCAAGCGCAACAAAAAATTAGAACCCAAACAAAACCCGGGCGGCGGCGGGAGGAGAAGCCACCGCATCTGGTAAACAGAGAGATGAGGCTGGAAGCAGGGAGGGAGGGGCAAGGGGAGGAGAAGGGGAAGCACCCTTAGCCAAGTGTCTGGGGACGCTTTTTACCTCCCCTGCCGGCTCACACTTTCCCTCCTCCAGGCTTAAGGTAACCAGAAAACTGAGAGTGGGGGTGGGGGGCGCTTGAGAGGGTAAGAAGGACCTATTGAGCCTGGGGGGAAAGCCCCCCAAAATAATTTTCCCTGGGCCAGAACAGCCACCTCCCATCCCCATGATCTCCTGGGCACACGTCCTGGGCCTCTTTCAAGGAGCAAGAGGTCCCTGGCTCCATCACTAGGAAACAGAACCTTCGGAGTGTCCCCCCCCCCCCAGCTTCTCAGCCCTCAGGGGTGGGAGGGGTTGCTGGAGAGGGAAGGGGAGAGGAGGTTAAATTCCCATCGACTCTACTCCTCCCTCCTCCTCCAGTTCCTCCTAAGACTTGGTGAGAGGGGCAGCAGGATTCTCCAGGACACCTGGGCTCTGGGCGTGTCTCTACTACTCACTCAGTGGTACCCTGGGCAAGTCACTTCCCTTGCCTGTAAAAGGAGGGAGTTGGTTTCTAAACTCCCTTGCACCTCTGACATTCTAGCTTTGGCATTCTGTGTTGTACATTCCAAGGCCCCTCCCAGATCTGACATTCATAAACTCCCTTCCAACTCCGATGGTCTATTTTTATATCCTAAGGTTCCTTCCAGTTCTAACATTCTGTGTTCTACGTTCCTTACTAGCTCCGACATTCTGTCTTTTTAGATTCTAAGGCCCCTTCCTGCCCTTTTAGGCATCTACCCTCACCTGCTCCCGACATTTGTTTGACCAGAGCTTGCCCTGGAGGATGCTGGGTAGCAGCATGGTCAAGTCACAGACCTTTGCCTCCCACTGAGGATGTGAAAGGAGGAAGCTGGTGTTCCTTGGGAGGAGGCGGGAGGGGGAGGTAGACCTCAGATCTACCTGTTGGCGTGGGTAGAGACAATGAACTTGCCCATCTAAGATACCCAATGTTTATGCAAGGAGGAGAACCCACAGTCTGTCCTCAACTTGGGCTAGCTAGGTGGTAAAATTCTATGGCCAGTTCATGAATTCCCCCCAAGCCAGCTCTCCTTCCCTACTTCCCTATTTCTGCCAATGGTACCACCAGCTTCCCCATCTGTAAAATGAAGGAATTGAGTTAATCGGCCTCCAAGGCCCTCCTGACACTAAAGCCATGGTCCTACAGCCTCCAGTGATGGGGCACCCAGTGCTTCCTGATGCAGCCCAGCCTGCTTTGGGACAGCTCTGCTTGTCCTCTCTTTCACCACCTGTGTAAGCCTTGGAGCTTGAGCTCTGGGCTCTGCTCCTACTTCCTGTGTGATCTCAGGCATGTTCTCAGGGACTCAGTTTCTTCATCTGTAAAGTGAAGGTGTTAGACTAGAATAACCTCTAAGCTCCTTTCCACCCTGTAGGGACCTTAAAGGGGACCTAGTTTGGTACTGGGGGAAGCTGGGTGGTGCAGTGGATAGAATGCTTGGCTGGGAGTCAGGAAGACCTGAGTTCAAATCCAACCTCAGACATTTACCAACTGTGTGACCCTGGGCAAGTCACTTCACCCTGTTTACCTCAGTTCCCTCATCTGTAATATGAGCTGGGGAAGGAAATGGCAAACCACTCCGATATCTTAGCCAAGGAAACCCCAAATGGTGTTACAAAATGTCAGATTTGACACAGATTGGTACTGAGGTCCCAGGGTTCTTACTATGTGCTTCCACTAACGGCCACTAGGGGGAGGCCAGTCCCCCATCTATCCTGCCCTGTGGGCTTGGAAGTCACAGTGTGTACTCCAAGAATTCAGAACTGAGATGAAAAGAGAAGGGATTTCTAAAGGCTAGGATCACACAGCTGTATATATATGGTGGGGGAAACCCTGGACTTGAGAGTCAAGTGACTCGGGCTCAAATCCCAGATTTGTCCCCGATTCACCGTGTGATCTTAAATCAATTCCCCTCCCTGGGCCTCAGTTTCCCCATCTGTAAGAAGTGGCCAGGCAGAAGACAAACCACTATGTCCCTCAACTGAGGCTCTCTGATCTTAGACTGTCTTCAGATGATACCAGGCAGGTACTCGAAGCCTTCGAACTTTAGTAGGGCATAGTAGGGCCTGCCAAAGCTTGCCCCAAAGAATCCAGAGTCCAGTGCCTTCCCTCTGGTAATCACTTCCCATTTATCCTGTATAAAGCTGCTTTATAGAGATTTGTTTACATTGGATTGTAAAATCCCTGAGGATAGGGACTGTCTTTTGCCTCTTTTTGTATCCCCAGTACTTAGTACAATGCCTAGCACACAGTAGGTACTTAACAAATGGTTGTTGATAATTAATCACTGCTACTTATTTCCAGTGCTTTTCACACCAAAGCCCTGTGAGGTAGTGAGGACAAGTTCACTTCACTTCTTCCATTTTACTAATGAAGAAATTGAAGATTAAAGAGGTTGATAATGATATCTATTTATATGGTAATTTTGGTTTACAAAGTGTTTTACAAATAATATCTCATTTTTACAATACAAATATTATCTCATTACCTCCCAACAACCGTGGAAGATAGGTGCTATTATCCCTATTTCACAGATGAGGAAACTGAGTCAAACAGAGATTAAGCTCCATTTGCCCAGGATTAGAAACTCTGGTGAAATGACTGGTCCATCAGCTAGGAAGAGCCAGAAACCTCCTGACTCCCACATTCACCACCCTCAGATTTAAAATCGCTGTCCTGCTTCCCTCATGGGGAATAATGTGAGGACCAGATGAGAATGCCTAATACCTACAGGATGGAAAAGTGGTTTTGTGAACTTCAGCCTGATGTGGAGCTGGGAGGGGTCATTAGTGGAGGGGGGGGGGCTCCAGGAGGAGGTGATCAATAAGCACTTGTTTGGTTAATTGACTAGAAGAGATGGGGTGAAAAGGTTATCCCTGGACTCAGCTTAACCTCTCCAAGACATTAGACTTGGGAGCAGGTGGGCACGAGGGCCTATGGAGGTCACTGCTGCCCCTAGTGGACAGGCGCCATCTGAGTTTCAGAAAGACACCTTGTCTCAGTCTTAAAAGACTCTGAAGCTCATAGAATGTCAGAGATAGGAGGGTCTTTGGAACCTCTAGGTTCCAGGCTCTAGCCTGGAACAGTGGGCTTAGAAGAGGAGCTCAGAACATAGAATGTCAAGGCTGGGAGGGAATATCCAAGTTGGAAGTCCCTTGGAATACATCAGAGCTGGGAGGAATTTTTGGACACAAAGCATTGGCACTGGGAGACACAGATAGCTCTGTGTACACTTCTGCCCCTTATACAGATGAGCAATGGAAGAATGAGGACAGATCGCTGATTTCCCCCAAGGTCACATAGCCCATGACAGGCCCGAGTCCAGAGCTCGAAGTCTAACATGCTAATTCCAGCCCAACGCTTGCTTCACAGCAGAATGCTGTCTCTGTAGCTCTTGCTTTTCCAGACTGTAAGCTCCAGGAGGGTTGGCTGTGACAGTATCTTGTCTCACCAGCGCTCGGGCTGCATTTAATGTCTGTTGGCTTTGTACTGGGTATTGCATACATTTGGTGCAAATCCTTCAATGTTTTATAATGCTCTTTATTAATATTGTTCTGACAGGACCCGCACTTTAAGGTACACAGAGAGGGGAGACCAGAATGTGAAGCAGTCCAGGTGGGGGGAGGGGTCTACACTGGGAGGAAGAGGCTTAGGGGTCTTTCCCAGGGACCTCAACAGGAAACCAGAAGGGCCTCGGAGGCTCCAGCATGATGAACCCAGAGCTGGCAAGGGCCTCTGGCTGGGGAGGCCAAGCCAAAACCTGATTCAATTCCTGGCTCATGTGATTTTCCTCCTGACTCTATACTTCTCCCTGCATCCCTCCTTTGCTACTTCCACCCCCCTCCCTTTCCTTATCTCGCTCCTCCCTCCTTCAGTTCCCTCCTTTCTCTCTCCTTCCCTCCCTCTTTCATTCCTTCCCTCACTTTTCTCTTCCCCTTTTCTTCATTCATTCCCTCTTTCTCTCCTTTCTCTTTCCCTCTCCTTCAGTCCTTCCCTCCTGCCTCTCTCCTTCCTTCCCTTTTTTCTTCTGCCTTTCCTCTTTCCTTCCTTCCCTTTTTCTCCCTTCCCTCCCCCTCTTCCCTTCCCTCCTATCTCTCTCCTTCTTTTCCTCCTTCCCTTTTTTCTCCTTCCCTCCCTCCTTCAATCCTTCCCTTTCTCCTTCAGGCCTTCCCTCCCTTCTCTCTCTTTTATTCCTTCCCTTTTTTAATTTTTCCTCTCTCTCCTTTGGTTCTTCCCTCCTATCTCCCTCTTTCCTTTCCTCTTTCCGTTCTTTAGTCCTTCTTTCCCTCTTCTCTTCTCTCCCTTTTTCATTCCTTCCCTTTCTCCTTCCTTCCCTCATTTAGTCCTTCCCTCCCTCCTTCCTTCCGTTCTTTCCTCTCTTTTCTCTCCTCCTTTCCCTCTTTCAGACCTTCTCTCTCTTCTCCCCCCTTCCTTTTCTCCCTCCCTCCTCCCTCTCTCCCTCCCGCTGTCCCTGAGCAGGGAGCAGGCAGTGGGCGGGGCTAAGACTTGGGCTGAAGCCAAGGCCGGGTTTACCCCAGGGAACCTAGAGCTCTACCACAAGTGCACACAGAGGTAGACACAGGCTGCAGCGTGGGAGAATGTGCGCACGCACACACACACACACACACACACACACACACACACACCCCAGAATCATGCACAGAGACACAGGGTCACACACTCAGACCAAGACAGTCACAGTTAAAGGTACAGAGGAAGAGACAGGTCACAGATAGAGAAACACACACATACAGAGTCATACACACACACAGAGTCACACCCAGAAGCAGAGACAGCCACAGATGCAAAGGCAGTGACTCACACAGTGACACAAAGACACACAGCCCCATAGCAACAGGCTCCAACACACACACACACACACACACACACACACACACACATTCTCTCTCTCTGCTCTTCCTCTCTGTCTCTCTCTTTCTCTTTCTGTCTCTTTCTCTTTCTGTCTCTTTCTCTGTCTCCCTCTCTCTCTGTCTCTGTGTCTCTGTCTCTGTGTGTGTGTGTGTGTGTCTCTCTCTGTCTTTGCCTCTATTTCTGTCTCTGTGTGTGTGTGTGTGTGTGTGTGTGTGTCTCTCTCTCTCTCCTGTTCCACTCTGTCTCTCTGGCACCAGTTACACAACCCCGAGGCACCAGGACACCCACACTGACACAGTCAGGTCCCCAACCCCACTGAGTACAAGGCACAAACATGCCCAGCCCCAGACAGACTCAATCCCCAGTACAGGCTAACACAGAGACTCACTGTGACCTTGCCCGGCCTGTACTCTGAGGCCTGAGATCATATACCGTGGACAGGCTCACACACACACATAGGAAGGCAGAGAGATGATCCCAACCACAAACACCTGGCACCCACAGTCACAGATGAAAGTTCCCTCTGCTGGGCACACAGACACAAGCCTCTTCCCTTAGGCACGTGCTGCCTCACCCTCTCTACACTTTCACCTCCTCTGTCTCCCAG
>NW_020949696.1:1695403-1710899 GCF_900497805.2 Vombatus ursinus
CTTAGAACACAGGATGTCAGGGCTGGGAGGGACCTTAGAACACAGGATGTCAGAGCTGGGAGGGACCTTAGAACACAGGAAGCCAAAGCTGGGAGAGCCCTTAGAACCCAAGGTGTCAGGACTTGGAGAGACCTTAGCCATCATCTAATTTAACCCCCTCATTTTGCATAGGGCGAAACTGAGGGCCCAAGGCCCATTCACAGGAGTGGACGGGTGATGGGGACAAGGGAACATGATTTAGGGTCCATGTCTCCTTTTCCTGCTCGCTCTCCATCTCTACCCAGGTCTCCACTGACTCAGTCTCCTTTAGCATCATGGTTGGGAAGAGACGATAGCCTTGTATTTATCATAGATACATTTCATATTTGTTTATCTGTGTACATGTCATTTCCCAAAGTAGAATACGAACTTCTTGAGGGCAGGGGCTGTTTTCTCTCTCCTGCTGCTGGAACAGTGGGTGCCTAATAAGTGCTTGGATTGGATTGAGTGGACAGGATAGACACGGGCAGTCCCTGGGCCAGGTCCCTGCTCCATCCACTGGATGGAGGAAAGTCCAGACCATTAGGCTGACAGGGAGAAGCCTGAGCTGGGAGCATGAACTCCATCATTCCCCATTTGTACGGCCTCTGATAAGTCAAGTCACTTCCCTGGGTTTCAGTTTCCTCATCTGTAAAATGGGGAAAATAATCATGGGATCATGGAGCTGGAAGGGATCTTCATTTAACAGGTAAGGAAACTGAGGCCCAGTGTGATGGTGAATGAGTGACATTGCCTCTCTGGGCCTCAGTTTCCTTACCTGTTAAATGAAGGTACCTCCCAGCTCCGTGATCCCATTATTGAATGGGTGCTGCCTCAGTCGTATTGAGACCTGTTAAAGACCTTAGCTTGAAAAGGCCTGGGGCTCCCACTGCATCCTGGGCCACCTCCAGTTGTCCTGATCTATATCTGGCCACTAGAGCCAGGTGGTTCCAGAGAGAGAGTGAGGTTGGTGACTTTGCACAGTCCTCCCTCACTTAAATCCAACTCACTTGCAAGTCATGGCATCACCTTCCTGACATCGAGGTCCTCTTTAAGAAGGAAGGCCAAACAACCTCTGTGAGTAGTAGTAAGAGCTGCCCCACTGGGGACCCAAGTGGAACTGGCCAGTTGGACAACACAGCTTCCTTCCTTCCTTTTCTTGCCTTCTTTCTTGCTCTCCTTCTTTCTTTCTCTCTCTCCCTTTTTGATTGCTGAAACCTTGAAAGCTATCTTGGGATTTATAGGTTAGATTTCTTTCTTAAGGATCATGCCTTAAACTCAGATCATTCTGGTTCTCTTTGGTTGGCCAACAACAGATCCCAGCCCAAGCCCCACCTGGTCATTGTTTGGTCCCTGACTGGCTCAGAGTGAACATAAATAGCAATTGTTTCTATTTTTGGCCAACCCTGAGGGTCTTCCCTTCTCAGATTGATTTTTTTTTTTGACTAGGTAAAAGAGGCCATTCTCTGCCTCATTTCTTACCTAGCCTTAATCATTGGATGGGCATTGTCTCAGTCAAACTGAGACCTGTTAAAGACCTTAGCCTAAAAAGGCCAAGATCTCCCACGGCATCCAGGGCCATCTCTGGTCATCCTGATCTATATCGTGCCACTGGACCCAGTTGGCTCCTGAAAAGAAAGTGAGGCTGGTGACTTTGCACAGCCCTCCCTCACTTAAATCCAGCTCACTTGCATGTCATAGCATCACTTCCCCATTGTCACAGTCCTCGAACAAAGGACACTCAGCAGTAGCACAAAGACAGGTAAATACAACCTCTTTGCTAAAGAAGCACAAAGTCTCCCCTCAGCCCCACCCCAGGACGCTGCAGGGGCCTGAGTCTTCCGAGTTAGTGACTGTGGCTGGTTATCTCATATGACCTGAGTTCAGGAGGCCAAGTCGGGGGTCAAGGCCCAGCCGGGAAGCTTTCTAGCAGCGAGACATTGGCTCCTTGGACTGGTGGGCCTGGTTTCCTCATCTGAATCAGCTAGTCTCCAAGTAGGAAGGGATCCCCGGGGGGCTTTGAGGCCAGCAGGCAGCCGAGCAATGTCTGGACCAGGGGTGAAGAAACTTTGGCCTTGAGGCCACACGTGGCCCTCTAGGTCTGTGACCTCATTCCTCACCCGTGGACAGTGGATTGGACAGGTCTCAAGGTGGCCCAAGGCCATTTGGGGAGGAGAAGCTTTCTTCAACATTCCCTGGAAGGGATTTTGCAGCTTCTGTTGTAAAGGCTGTAGCAATGGGGAGCTCACTACCTTACAAGCCAACCTCAGTGACTTCAGGTTAGCTCTGATTTTTGACTGAGCCCTGGATCTGAGCTGAACTCACCCAGCTCTTGAGCCTTGGGGTGACACAGTGGGAGCTGTGGAGAAGAAGCCAGGTCACTGGGGCATTGAGAGCCTTAGATTTGAAGTCAGCAAAGCAGGATTCACACCCAGACCCTGTCCCTTCATTTGTGATATAATCTTAGGCGAGCCCACATCACTTTGGGGGCTTCACTTTTCTCACCTGTTTAAGTGGTGACAACCACTACCGTGGCACTTTTCCACCTCTGAAGGTTGGTGTCAGAGATACTATGGCCCGCGGTCTTGGGAATCAGAAAGACGAGGCAAGTCAAATCTTGCCTTAGGTACTTTGTTATCTATGTGACCCTGGGCAAGCCATCTTTCCTCTCTGAGCCTCAATTTTCTCATCTATAAAATGGGGGTAATAATACATACCTGTGGAACCCCCCCACACACACACACCCTGTGAAATTCAAATAAGATAGCATAAAGAGTTTTGCAAATTTTAAAGGGCTATATAAATGTTACTATTATTATTTGACTAATCCCAGGACTGTTCTAGGGAACCCACTTCTATTAATCCTGGGGGGCTTACCAGGGTACCCTGGCAAAACAAGCTGGGATGAGGGAACAGGGCAAGGGTTAGAGATTTGTAATTACTAAGCATTTAAAATTGATCCTACCCCTTGGTGCTCACAACGACCTTATGAGGGAGGCCAGGTCAGAATTATTATCATCATTCTTCTTTGTTTTCCATATGTGGAAACTGAGGCACAGAAAGGAGCAGGGACTGATCCAGGGTCCCCAAGCTAGTCACAGGTTTGAACCTCAATCTTCCAAGAGACAAAAAGAGCTACTAGTCCCCAGCTCCTTCCCTTATACAGATCTTGGTCAGGAAAGGGTGGGGGTGGGGGTGGGGGTGGGGGTGGGGGTGGGGGTGGGGTGAAGCAACAGCTGCCAGACAGGAAGAGGACCAGACAGGGATGGCTGTTTTAGACTCTTAGCTGGGAAGGAACCTTAGGAATCATCCAGTCCAAAGCCTCCTTTTACAGATGGGCCCTGAGCAGAGAATCTGCTGGCCCCCAAATCACTTACCTAGTGTGTGGTCTTACGGGACCCCCCACTTCCGGTCCAGGGGGCTTTCCTGCCCGCCAGGCTCCAGCGTCTACGGTATGACAGAGCAGTAAGACAGAGTCCCTGCCCTCAAGGATCTTAGCATCATAAACGACATTCACTTAAAAATGTGCAAAGCCCTCCATCACTACCTCAGTTGAGCCTTACATTCTAAACCCCACAAGGTATTGTACAGATGGGGAAACTGAGCACAGAACGGTTATGACTTGATCAGAATCACACAGGGAATAAATTCGAGAGGCAGGGCTGGAAACTAGGCCTGTGACGTAGGAGCTCTTATTGTCCTTACTTTACCTAAGGAGGAAACTGAGGCAAAGAGGTCAACTCTCTCAGCAAGGAAGTATCTAAGGCAAGGTTGGAACTCGGGGCTTCCTAAATCCAAGTCCAACACTAACTACTGAACCACTTAGCTGTCTAGAGCCCACAAGCACCCAGACCCATAGAGTCTCAGACTTTCTCCTTTTACAACCACATCCACAATCTTGGGCAGAAAAACATACACACACACAACTATACACACAGCCACATGGACGACCACAAACAGCAAACAATCATAACTTCCCACACTGTAGGATACAATAGAGTGGGCTTGGGGGAAGAAAGCTGAATTCGAATTCTGACTCATTAACTTTCTGGATGCCTTCTCTTCCTGACGCGGGACCTCTGCTTCCTTATCCAAATGGGATTTATAACAGTACTTGTGAGAGTTGTCAGGGTCACATCAGAGAATGGATGTAAGAAGCTAGAGGAATGTCAGTTTATCATTATCACTATTTTCTAACCTCAGTCACCCACAGCAGAGGAGCGGAGTACCCAGGAGGTGGCCGGACCTCTGCCGATGCAGGATGGGTGTTGGGGCAGACCCGGGGGGGGGGGGGGCCGCCGGGTTCAAGACAGGCAGGATTGTGTAGGTGGGTGCTTGAGGGGGAGGGAGCCCCTACCCTGGGCGGGCCAGGAACAACGAGCAGAGAGAGGGAGGGGGGGAGGGAGGGAGGAGAGGGGAAGCAAACACCTCCCCCCCACCACTGCCCCCACCCTCAGCCTGGGAGCTCTGGGAACCCAGCCTGCCAAAAGAGTTCTCAGAGAACTCCCCTCCCAGGCGCCCCGGGGCAGCTTTAAAGGGGGAAAGAGAGAGGGAAACCGGGGACCCAGGGGGCGGGGGTGGGGCTAGAGGGAGGGGCCTTACACCCACCCCAGGCCTTCAGCTCCCAGCGCTGCAGGCTCTGAGCCCCCAAGACCGCAAAACCTCAGCGCAGGATAGGGGGAGGGGGACGCTGAGAATCAGGGAGCCCCCCTCCCAAAAGGGAGGGAACAGAGAAGCGGTCTCCCTGTGCGTGTGACTGTGAGTCTATGTGACCTTGCGTGTACACGCGTGTGTGTCAGTGTGATTTTTGTGAATAAATCTCTTGTCAATTTCCCTCCGTTCTCCAGAGCAGTTCCTTAACATAGTAGGGGCTTAATAAATGTTGAATTAAATTGCGACCAAGCGAGATTTTTGGGTGTGACTGTGGGTTTGTGAAGGTGGGCAAGAGTCTGCCCTCCGTGGCACTGCGCTGGGCAGTGTGTGTGAAAGGGTGTGAGTATAGCTGCGTGACCCTGGGGTGGGCTGTAGGTGTGTCAGCGAGGGTACCAGCCAAGGCAGGGGAGAAGCCCTGAGTGCCAGGGGACGTGTGTGTGTGTGTGTGTGTGTGTAGGTAGGGGAGAAAAAAGCCAGGTGTGGGACAGGCATTAGGTGTGCAAATCCCACCAATGTGAGAGATCAGAGGTGGGAGGGGGGAGCGTGGGTGCACTAGTGTGATCGGGTGTGAGAGGACCCTGGAGCCGTGGGTTTCAGAATGTGAGTTAGTGTGTGTGTTGAGGGGCGGGAGGAGCTATGGGAGGGAAGGGGAGGAGAGACCCTCTCCCCTCCGCCGCAGCGGTCGCTCTCGCCTGGCGCCATCGCCCTTTTAAGAGCTGAGCCTGGAGAGGGAGGGAGAGGAGGCTGAGCGGAGCTGGGGGAGCGGCGCGCGATTCCTGGAACAGCCGGACCAAAAAAAAAAAAAAAAAAAAACCCAAAGCCGGAGCTGAAGCTGGAGCCGCCGCGACCGTTTCAAGTTCCCCCCGCGTGGAAAATGTACCTGATTTCTGTCCAAAGCTCCGGGATGTAAAACTAAAGGGGGCGGAGGGGGGGGTAGCTATGGAGATGGAGACCTCGGCAGGCTCCTTTCTTTGACAGGTGTGGAGTAGGGGAAAAAGTCTGAAAGAGAAACAAGCAGCATGTACGCCAAGGGAGGAAAGGGCTCCGCCGTCCCCTCCGACAGCCAGGCTCGGGAAAAGTAAGTGCGGCGGCGCCGGCGCTGGAGCCGGGCGGCTGGGGAGTCCCTGGGAGCGCGGGGCGCGCAGGGGCCGCTGCGAATGCGGGGGGGGGGGGGGGGGGCGGGGGGGGGGGGGGGGGCCGGGGAGCCGCCGTGAAGGCGGGGGCTCAGGGGGAGCCGAAGGGAGCGCGGAGCCGACGGAGAGGCGAGACGAGGGGATGGAGGGGAGCGCGGAGCCAGGGCGCGCGGGGCTGCGGGGAACGCGAGGGAGCGCGGGGACAGGGCGCACGGGAGGGAGGGGGACGCGGGGTCCCCGGCCTTGGAGCGCGGGCGCGAGAGCAGAGCCGGGGAGGCCGCGGAGAGTGCTGAGCGCTCCGAGGCGGCCGCTCCCGGCCGGGGACAGCGAGGCTGGAGCAGCCGGGGAGCTGCCGAGTTGGGGGGCCGGGGTCCTCGTTCTGCGCGAGGTCCAAGTTGCCTGCCACCGCGGGGGACGGCGGACACAGGGAGGGCAGCCCCCGGAGGGGGGCAAGTGGCGGGGCCCCATCCCAGTTCCCCGTTCCCCCGTCGGTCTCCAACGTACTAACTCGCCGCCGCCTTTAAAGTTTTCGCTGGGCGCCGCGCGGCGGGGCTGGGCTGGACTGGGCTGGGCAGGGCAGCCCTCGCGTGCCTCGGCTCCGGCCCTGAGACCGCCGTCAGAACCAACCGGAGCTGGGGGCTGCTGGGCTGGGGGGAGGCGTACAGTCGAGCCCCGGGTCCAGGCTGGCGGGGGTCAGGGGGCACCAGGGAAAAGTTTGGGACCAGAGCCGCGGCGAAGTTGGCGGCCCCTGGCCCGGGGCGGATAGTGGAAAGAGGCCAGACTGGAGCCAGTTAGAGCGGGAAGGGTAGGAATTGGGGCGGGGGCCAGGGCTAGGGCTCTCCAGCCTGGGAGCCCCAGGGCCTGGGGCCCAGGCTGCGGCACCGGAGGGCTAGGGGCACGGAGCTGGGGGGGGTGTCTCCGGGCTCCAGGGGAAGGTAGGGGTCCGGCCACCAGGAAGTTCTCCTCTAGATTGCTTTGCTGTCTGTCCACCCACTGAGCTAAGCTGGGACAACCCCTTGGAGGTCCTGGGGACCTGAAGGCAGCCTGCGCCCGGAAGGGTTAGAAGGCCGCCGAGGGGAAGGAGGCGGTGGCCTAGATGGGACCATCCCCATCCCTCCTCCCCGGCAGTAGCAGATCACCGAGCTTGGGCTGGTAATCCCAGCTCCAGGAGCCTAGGACCCCAGGATTCCTACGCCGTCCCCGCCCTCCTGCTGCCCCAAGCACTAGGATCTCCCAGGAAAGTTGCTGGCCAAGTGGTGTCCCCCTGGGCCCCTGGGGGCAGACACGCCCCCTCCACCGGCGGCCCCGCCCCGCGGCCACCTGTCCGTCTGTCCCTTGGCCCCCTCCTGCTTCTGGCGACGGGGAGGAGCTCCAGACTGCTCTGCGGGGCGGGGCAAGGGGCCTCCCTGGGGACTGGCCTGGGCTGGGGTCAGGGCGGGGTCGGGTGCTGGAGGAGCCGGAAACTTGGAGACTTTGGGGGGGTGGGCGGGACTTGGCTGCCCGGGTGGCAGAAGAAGGGACCTGGAGCGGGAGGTGGCCTCCTGCGTTCAAGGCCGCAGCTGCAGAAGCCAGGGCTGCCGGACCCAGGTCGGGGCTCTGGGGCAGTGGGACCCTCCTCCATCGCTAGGGCTTCTGGGTAAGACCCAGGGTCCCCGGCCTTCCCCTCCCCTGCTGGGGCCAAAGATGGAGAAGAGATAGAAGGCTGAGAGCCCATTCTATCAGGCTTTGGTTTCCCAAGAGCCCCCTTCCCCGTACTCCCCCCCTCCACTACCCCATACATACATAGGCTTTCTCCAACCCCACCTCAGTGGCCTCTCTTCTTCCTACTGCCACAGCAGGCGTGGCCTTCTGGCAAAGGCTTGTTATTGTAGGGTAGCTCTTGACCGCCAGGGCTTAGGGTGGCAGGTCGCAGACTCAGAAGGTTAAAGCTGAGAACGCCCTAAGATCCCTTAGAACAGAGAAGGTAGAATAGAACGTCAGAGCTGGGGAAGGAAGGCTCTTAGTCCAGAATGTCACAGCTGGGGAGGGTCCTTAGATTCTATCGGCCTAAGGCTTTTATGTTCCAAAGGCTTAGAACCTAGACTGTGGCAGCCGAGAGGACCCTCACAGCATAGAAGGTAGAATGTCAGAGCTGGGAGGCACCTTAGAAATGTCTTGAGTGCAGCCGCCTCATTTTACATGTTAGAAAATCTGTAACACCTGGGTAGGGTAGCTCGAATCATCATCCCAGAACCAGGTGCATCCCTCTTTGTGTAATAGCCTTTCAGATGCAGTTAGCCTGCCCACTCTGAGTTGTTGCTTTTCCTAGTTAAACCTTAGTTGCTTTCAGTGATCCTTTTGTGTCTCAGGTTCTAGGGCCTTCACCATTCTGCTTGTGTTCCTCTGGATGCTTGAAGCTTTAATCGTGTCCTTAAATGCAGCGCCCCCAGCTGAGCTCACTGCTCCACATGTGGTCTGACTAGGGCATAATGCAGAGGGCCCATCACCTCCTTATTCCCGGAAGCTTTGCAGCCCCAGATTTCATTCACTTTAGGCTACCCTATCACACACTGTTGGCTCCTACCGAGCTTGCAGGCCCCTAAAACCCCCAGATCTTTGCCGCCTAGCCAGGCCTCGCCCATCACCTCCCCTATCGTCAGTTTTTTGAATCTGATATTTCTCCCTATTGGATCTTATTGTGTTCGACTCAGCCCAGGGTCCTCGCTTGTTAAGGCCTTTTTTTTTTTTAATCCTTTTTCTGTCATCCTGTGTATTAGCTAGCCAGCCCTCACAGCCTTATATCACCCGAAAATTTGATGAGTGTGCTAATGCCTAGGCTAGAGGACGGCATGCCACCTATGACTTTATCCAGTTTATAATGTGGAGCATCCTTGGGGTAGGTACTCACTGGAGACTTCAAAGCTGACCTTGAACTATTTATTGAAGGCTATTTTTAAAAATCTGATCTTCAGCCACCTAATTGTCCTATGGTCTAGCCAAGTAAAGGGTTAGTGGCACTCAATGATACTGTCCCCCAAGGCTGCTGGGGAGGAGATGGGCCCCTTCTACCTCTTCCTCCTCCTGTCTCACCTCTTCCCCTCTAGCTCAGTTTGGGGGTGCCTCTTTCCAAAGACTCTACTCCATGAGGCTCCTACTTCACCTCCAAGACTTCCCCAGCTTTTCCAAGCCCCTGGCCGAGCTTCCTTTACACCCCAGCATTAGGTTTCCCCAGGGCTCCCATTTTCTATCACCCCCCGTCGAGTCTAGGAGAACCTAGGCTCATAGAATCTGGCTAGGAAGTGACCCCAGGGGACGTCCAGTCCCAACTCTTGCCAGAACTCTTTAATGTCCTCCCATAAATGGTCATTGAGCTTCTACTTGAAGACTTCTAGTGATGGGAAACTCACTGCCTCTCAGGGCAATCCATTTCACTTTTGGGTAGCTTTAATTGTTAGGAAGCTTGTCTGTAAAGGCACCTGGTGTGATGTGAAAAGCACAGGTTTGAGTTTCTGAGGAGCAGAGTTCAAATCATGCTTCTGCTGTTATTACCCTGGATAAACCACTTAACCTCTGGGGACCTCAGTTCCCCTATCCACAAAATAAGTGGGTTGGACCACATGATCTCCAAGATCCCTTTCAGCCATGAAGGAATGAATGAATGAATGAATGAATAATGTGGTATTCACTGGGGAGACAGAGAAGGTGCCTGCCTTCCAGGAGATCCCATTCTAATGGGGAAGGCAATATGCAAACAACCACATGTATACAAGATATGTACAGAATGAATTGGAGAGAATCTCAGAGGGTAGGTACTAGCATTAAGGGGGATCATGAAAGGCTTCTGCAAAAGGTGGGATTTTAATGGAGATTTGAAGGAAGCCAGGAGTTGGAGACAAGAAGGGAAAGCATTGCAGGGAGGAAGACAGCGGTGAAAAGCCGCTGTATGGAGAGGGAGGGTCTTTTGAGAGGAACAGACTGGAGGCCCCAGGCCCGTGTCACTGGATTGTAGAATACATGGAAAGGTATAAGGTGTAAGAAGACCGGAAAGGTAGGAAGGGGCCCGGTGTTGGAGGGCTTCATGAGCCAAATAGAGGATTTTATATCTGATCTTGGAGGCAATAGGTTGATTGAAAAAAAATGGGGCGGCCAGGGGAAGTTAGGTGGAACAGTGAATAGAGCACTAGCCCTGGAGTCAGGAGGACCTGAGTTCAAATCCAGCTACAGATCAGACACTTGATATTTACTAGCTGTGTGACCCTGGGCAAGTCACTTAACCGCAGTTGCCTCGCCAAAAAAAAAAAAAATGGGGTGGCAACATGGTCAGACCTTCACTTTGGGAAGTACCCTTTAATAGCTGAGTGGAGGATGGATTGGTGAAAAGAAAAGACCATCCCTGCCCTCATGGAGCTTACATTCTAATGGAGGAGACAGGGCAGGTGGGGGAGTCATGTCCAATGAAGGGCACTTTGCTCCAGAAAGTTTCATGGGTGGTGAATGAGGCCATGGGGGAATAGGTTGTCAGAGTCCTTCTTGGGATGATGGCAGAGTTGATTTGATCCTCTAGGCCTTAGCTGAAGCTGAGATCCCCCTCCTTATGACTCCCACCCTTCACACCTAGTTCTCTTGGAGATCCTGCAGAGTCTGTTGAATCTTTGCACCCCTGATGGATGGCCTTTCACATACATGGAGACGGTGACTGTGACCCACCTCTGTGCCCCGTGATGGCCCTTTACATGCATGGAGGCGGTGATCATGACTGGTGAAGTCTTCTTAGGTTACCAGACAGGCATATCCAGGCTCAGAGGGACTTGAGGATTTGCAAACACTGAATGATACTGGGACATACTTAAACTTCTCAGTGGGATATTTCACATTGACCATGGTCTAGTGGAAGTTGGAGCCAGGAGACCTGAGTCTGATGTTAAGGCCAGGCACGTGCCTTCAAATAAAGTCACCGCCCTCTGAGCCAGTAAAATGGACAAAATACTACTTGGCCCATCTACCTTTCAGGAATATCGGGCGGAAAGCATTTATAAACCATAAAGTATCATGTAAATGTGGGTCATTATTATAAAGTCATCTGTATTTTGATTTAATAAAAATCCATTTTTATTCAAGGTTCTACAGTCTGGTGGCATCCCAGGACCTGCTTTCAAGTCCCCATCCCCTTATTTACTCCCTCTAAGCTGGCCATTCTCTTGGCCATCTCATATGTTTCCTCATATGTAAAGGAAGAGGTCAGACTCCAAGGCTTCTTAAACTTTTTCTACTCTTGACCCCTTCCGCACTTCTTAAACTGTGGGTTGACACCCCATGTGGGGTTTAAGAAGCGCTGGACGCCCTGGGGTCAGGAGGACCTGAGTTCAAATCCGGCCTCAGACCAAACACTTGACATTTACTAGCTGTGTGACCCTGAGCAAGTCACTTAACCCCAATTGCCTTAAAAAAAAAAAGGCACTAGACAATCTTCAAGGACCCTTAACTCCACCGTCCTGGCCCACTTCTTGCACCAGCCAGGCGCTCACTTACCTTGGTGTCACTTGGAAACGCCCCTTATCTAGCTGACCCCTTCCAGTGGAGGACCTGGAATCCTAGCGCTAGGCCTGGATGGAACCTCAGGGCCCATCTACCTCTACTCCCTCATTTTACAGATGAGGAAACTGAGGCCCAGGGAGGAGCAATTTTTTTTCTGAAAGATAATGAATTCTACTTTGAACACAATGAGACTGACGCTATTTGAACATCGTAGTGGAGTGAGAGAGAAGTTAGGACCAGCCTAACTTGGCATATATACCTCACAATTCCTAACATGTAGTAGGTACTCAGTGAATATCTCTTGAATGAATGAATGAATAATTCTCTGCCTGGCATTCAAAGCCCTCCACAGCTGGCTCCCACCCTCCCTTTCTAGCTCGACCTCACTTTACTCCCATGTATGCGTTTTGCAGTCAGCTCAAATGTACAAGTCTCTTTTTCTTGAAAAGTGTTCTCCAACATCCATACTTTTGCTCAAGAGGTTTGCTGTGCCTTCTCCTTTCACAACTGTTGAAGTCCTACCCATCAATTTCACCACCATTTATTAAGTACCTACTGTATACAAGATACTTTATACCACCTCTTAGAAGCCTCTCCAGATCTTCACCCTCCCCTCTTGATAACAGCCTTCCCTCTCAGACTTTCATTTATGCTCTCTCTGATGCAATTATCCAGTAATACTGTGTGTTAGTATTGACTGCTCTTCTTTTTAGATTGTAAGGCAGACATCCTGTCTTATCTGAACATTGTCCTCCAAGGTTCAGCCAGATGCCTGCACACAGCAGGCGCTTAATACATGTTAAATGGATGAATGAATGGGATACAGATTGGGGAATCACTTGCATGAAAAAAAGAGCTGGCATGCTGCGAGTGGATGGAATCAATTTCAGAAAGAGAAGGAAGCGGGAAAGGAAAGGATGGTGAGAGAGACAAAAGAACAGACAGAGAGAGAATATATGTGCAAATAGAGAGAAGGAAAGGAGGAATTTGATTGCTGGCTAAGTCTTGGGAAGTGGTTCACTGTGAGAGAAGATGCTATAGATTAGCAGTCTGATAGGTGGGAGAAGAGTGACCAGAGCAATGTCACCGAAAGCAAGAGAGGAGAGCATCTGGAGGGAGGGTTGGGGCAGTGTCAGCGCTCAGTGATGGTGCCAAGAGGTTATGGAGAATGCCACCCAAGAAAAGGAGATGTAGGTCCCTGGTGACCTTGGAGATGGCAGCTTGAGATTGGTGGTGACAAAAGTCAGATGATAAGGGGTTGAGGAATGAATGAGTGAATGAATGGTCATGAACAAATGTAGACTATTCCTTTTAGAAGTTGGGTCAGGGACTATTGGTGGAGTTGTGAACTGCTCCAACCATTCTGGAGAAATAATGATGTCCAAAGGGCTATAAAATTGTGCATATCTTTGGACCCAGGAATACCACTACTAGGTCTGTATCCCAAATAGATTGAAGAAAAGGCAAAAGGACCTATGTGTGCAAAAATATTTACAGTAGCTCTTTTTGTGGTGGCTAAGAATTGGAAACTGAGGGGATGCCCATTAATTGGGGAATGGCTGAACGAGCTGTGGTATCTGATTGTGATGGAATGCTATTGTGCTATAAGAAATGGTGAGGGGGATGGGTTCAGAAAAACCTGGGAAGACTTATATGAACTGATGCAGAGTGAAGTGAGCAGAACCAGGAGAACATTGTACACAGTAACAGCAACATTGTAAGAATAACTAACTGTGAAAGACTTAGCTATTCTGAGTAATACAATGATCCAAGTCAATTTCAAAGGACTCCTGATGAAAAATGCTGTCCATTTCCAGAGAAAGAGGACTGATGGAGTCTGAGTGCAGATTGAAGTACACTTTTAAATTTTATTTTTATTGATTTTTTTTGTGTGTGGTTTTTTGCTTGCTTGTTTGTTTACACCATGACTAATATGGGGGAAGAAAGCAATAAAGAAGGGAGAAAAAAGAAGTTGGATCAGGAAGAATCAGGATGGTAGCTTGAGAGGGGAAGAGAGCCTGGGATCGTGGGATCATAAAATCACAAGATCATTGGATTTGGAAGGGACCACGGAGGTGGTGTAACCCACCCCTTTATTTTACAGATAAGGAACTAAGGGCCAGAGAAGGGAAATGACCAGTCCAGGGTCACACAGGCTTGTGTGCCAGAGCTGGTTTTCAACCCCAGGTTCTAGGAAAGGCTTCATAAGCTAGGGAGACAAGCTCATGTTTGTAAGTACTGGGGAAGGAGATTGTGGAGAGGACGCTAAAGTTTTCAGAGAAGGAAGGTAGTGGTGGACACAGCGAGAGCCTGGCTCTGCCCAGCACTGACTGGCCCCAGAGGCTGTTGACTCCCAGGCCAGGGTTGCTCCTCCTGATTTAGGGTGCTCGAAGAGGAGGAGCCCCTTAGCATGGACCCTGGCTTCCTTCAAGACTCATCTCCAGGCCATTTTTAGCAAGAGGCTATTCTCAGTCGTCCCCCCATCCCCCAGCTCTGGCCCTTTGTACCAGCTGTCCCTCATTCCTGGAATCTTCTCCCTCCTCCACTCCCCCAGGAGCTTCTCTGGTTTTCTTCAGGTCCCAGCTGAGATCCCATTTTCGGTAGACGTTTCCCAGCCCCCCTAACTGCCAGTGTCTTTACCCTGCCACCGCACCCAAGAGGTGCGGGTCCTCATCACCTCACTCCCAGTCCATTCTCCGTTCAAATGATTTTCCTAAAGCATAGGTCTGACCACGTCACCCCCTCACTCACTAAACTCCAATGGCTCCCTATTGCCTCCAGAATCCAATACAAAATCCTCTGTTTGACATTCAAAGCCCTTCATCTTCATAGCCTAGCGCCCTCCTATCTCTCTGGTTTTTTTACGCCTCCCTCTCCACCACGAGCTTTTGTGCAGTGACCCAGCCTCTGTCTCTCAGCTCTGGGTGTTCTCTCATGTCGTCCCCTATGCCTGGAATGTTCTCCTTCCTCATCTCTGCCTCCTGGCTTCCCTGCCTTCCTTTCAGCCTCATCTAAAACCCCCTCGTTTACAGGAAGCCCTCCCCAGCCCCTCTTCAGTCCAATGCCTTCCCTGTTACTCATATCCTATTTATCTTGCACGGAGCTTGTTTCTATGTCTTTGCATGTTATTTCCCCCATTAGATTGAAAGCTCCTTGAGGGCCGGGACTGTCTTTTGCCTCCTTTTGTATCCCCAGCACTTAGCTCAGGGCCTGGCACATAGTAGGTGCTTAATGAATGTTGATCGATTGATGAATGTATCTTATATCTGCCTAGTTACTTACATATTGTCTCCCACGATATGATTAACCCAGGGCCTGGCACATGATAAATGCTTGTCGACTTAACTCATTGGTTCAGTGAAAGGTGTCAGAAGGACCTGGGTTTGAGTTCTGCCTTTCATCCTTCAGTTTCCTCACTTATAATGTGGGGGAGGGGGGGAGGGGAGGGGGGGTTAGACAGGGTGGTTCCTCCACCTCTAGCTTTGTGGTGCTTGTGAATCCAAAGCCTCAGAGGATTCAATCTCTCCCCTCGATGGGCTTCCAGTCTGCTTGGGGATGGGGGAAGATATAGAACAGCACGTCTTCTGATAAATAGATACCCAGATACCTGGCTCTGGTGCATTTTCCCCTGTGCCCTGAGCCCGGCCTTCTCTCTGTAGGTTGGCGCTGTATGTATATGAATATCTGCTTCATGTGGGAGCCCAGAAGTCAGCCCAGACCTTCCTGTCGGAGGTGAGAACCAGCTGGCTGGGGTAGGGCCGCCCACCCTTTCCCTCTTCTTTCCTGCTCTCTTTTCACCTACCCCCACCCCCTTCTCTCCCAGGTTCCTTGGCTCTGTTTTAGCTGAGATGGGGGGGGGGAGGTTTGAAAGGATTCAGGGCCTGAAAGCGCTGAGGGGGCTGTGGGGCTGAGGGCCTGAAAGCTCTGAGGGGGCTGAGATTGCTGGGACTGAATGACTAACCTTCTCTAATTGCTGCTCTTTAGGCCCGTGATTTAGTATTAAGGAACTATGGGGAATGAGGGGGTTTGCAGGGCTGGGGGACCCAAGAAGATGAGAGAGCCAAGATTTCTAAGGTGGGGGGAAGGGAAGAAAGCCAGGTGGGTTTTTTGAGGGGGAAGAATTGGGCAGGGTCTCTCTCTCTCTCTCTCTCTCTCTCTCTCTCTCTCTCTCTCTCTCT
>NW_020949696.1:1710909-1719633 GCF_900497805.2 Vombatus ursinus
TCTCTCTCTCTCTCTCTCTCTCTCTCTCTCTCTCTCTCTCTCTCTCTCTCCCTCCCTCCCTCACTCCCTCTCCCTAACCTGCTTCTGGTTCTGGCAGATCCGGTGGGAGAAGAATATTACATTGGGGGAGCCCCCAGGGTTTCTGCACTCTTGGTGGTGGTAAGTATTTGAGGGGCCCCAATGAGGCAGGGCTGTTCTAGGGAGGAGTGATGGGGGAAGGGGTAGAGGTTCTGGGGTGAGGGGATGGGGAGGAGCCCCTAAGACTGGAAAAGAATGATAGAAGGGAGGGTTGGAGTTGAAGTAAGCGGGGTCCAGTGGGGAAAGGGTACTCCAAGGAGGAGTGATGGGTGGGGGGAGATTGACTGGGGTGAGGGATCTGAGGACAGGGACCCGTGCTGGGTAGAAGGCTGTGCCTCAACGTCTTCCTAATTGTTTCCTTTCCCCTCCAGTGTATTCTGGGACCTGTACTGTGCGGCCCCTGACCGGAGAGAGACCTGTGAGCATTCTAGCGAAGCCAAGGCTTTTCATGACTACGTGAGTCCCTGCCCTGTCCAGGGCCAGATTTGGGGCTGGCGGGTGGGCGGCTGGAGAGCCTTGGAAAGACTTTGGGTGTTGAGTGTATATGAGTACATACGTGTTTTAAGAGGGTTTGGGGGGCTGCTAGCCTCAGTCCCCAGCACCTCCCCTAAACCCCTGGTTTTCTTTCTTGTAAAAATCTCAAGCTATGGGAGAAGCCTCCTCTGTCTCTGTGGTCCAGCTCTGAGGAGGTGACCCTTGTCTGCTTTCGGACAGACTTGCTGTCCTTTCAGAGGGCCCCAGCTTAGGGACAAACAGAGCCATTAGGAGAGGGCAGACAGGGCTCCGGGGCCCCCCAAACATCTTGCTTTCTCTGCTGAGCACCCTTCTCTAGGTGGGCATTCTCTCTCCCCTTGCAGGTCAGTACCTGCTTGGAAACTTCAGGAATTGCCTTGAGAACTGAGAGATTATGGGATTTGCCCAGGGTCAATGAGCCAAGGCTTGAATGCAGGGCTTCTTGACCCTGGGGGCACTTCTTTGTCTAAGTTGCTTCTCCTCTCTTCCTACAAATGGGCACACACAGGAAGAGGCCGTAGATTACAGGGATCAAAGATCTAGAATTGGAAGGGACCTGAAAGGTCATCTGATCTGACCCCTTCACTTTACAGATGAGGAAAATGAGGCCTGGGGGAGTGAAGTGACCTAAGGTCACCTACATATTAAGTGACAGAGCCGAGATTCAAGCTTGGGCCTGGTAACTCCAGTATAGCTGGAGTGCTGTGGACACAGGGTGTTTACACACACACACACACACACACACACACCCACTCCCTCTCCACACACACACACACACACACACACCACTCCCTCTCTCTCTTTCTCTCTCCCCTCCCCTCTCTTTCTCTCTCTCCTTCTCCCCTTCTTCTCTCTCCATCCCCCTAGCTCCATCCACTACCCTCTCCCTCATATACACAAACTCACTTTCATATCCAGCCTTTCTCACTCACATCTCCCCTGATAGTCTCATCAAACATAGTCACAGACTCTCAAAGGAGGGATGGGGTACAGCGGCCAGTGGCCACCTAGTCTGATCTCTGCCCCGTTGGCATCCCCTTCACAATGTGCCCAATAGATAGCAGCCTGCCAGCCTCTCCCTGAAGGCCTCCAGGTAAGGGAACTCACTATCTCTTCTCTTGGGGGGAAGGGGAGAGGGATGATAGCTCCAATTGGCCTCTTTAGGACACCTCCCCCTTCCTGGTTCTACTCTCTGGGACCCAGCAGACTAAGACTAATCCTTCCTCGGATCCAAGTTTTCCAAGTCTTCTCTCCTCCTGGTAAACATCCTGGGATCCTTAAGTGGATGCTATCTTCTTCTGGCTACTTTCCCGCTCATTACTATCCTTCCTAAAATACCCAGCCCAGCGATGAACACGGTATTGGAGGTGTGGTCTGCTCCAGGACAGAGGACAGCTGCCGTATCCCACTGTAGGCTTGTCTCAAGCCTGCAGGCCACTAAATCCCCCAGATCTTTCCCAGACCAGCTGCTTTCCAAGCTGCACCTCCCCTATTTGTGAAGGTTTTTTTTGGCCCCAAGTAGAAGACATAATGTTACAGCAAAGATGTGCTGATAAATGTTTAACAATCAGCTCACCAAAAAGAAAAAGTGCTCGGCACAGATTTTTACATTTATTCTATAGTCTTAATATTTTCTCCATCACTTTCTTAAGTCCAGACAATTGACAGAAACAATAAACAAATCCTGGTATGTAGCCTTTGCTGATTTCCAAGGTGAAAATGCTTACACGGAAAATTTAACTATTGGCTCTCAGGAAGCCTGCTCCAGCACATCCCTGGGTGGCAGCATGAAAAGGGCCCAGAGTACTAGAGTGAGAGACAGGACCAGGTGCTTTGTAAGGTGGTCTAGTGCATAGAATGTTAGGACTGGAAGTCAGGAAGACCTGAGTTCAAATCCTCCCTCAGATGCATTTTTGTATATGTCCCTGGGCAAGGTACTTAGTTTATCTCAGTCCCAGTTTCCTCATCTGTAAAACAGAGAGCCCTAATAGCTCTTCACTTCCAATGAGCTCACCTTTGGAAAATGCTTTGTAAATCATAGCAAGTGCTGGTTAACATGTAAAGTGCTTTATAAATCCTAAATCTCTATTGAACGAAATGTTAGCAGTTCTTCCGATTAATTACAACACGTGTAACTTTGGCCATGGCTCTCTGCCTCAGTTTCCTCATCTCTAAAATGAGTACATAATAGCACCTGCCTCTCGGGGTCATTATGACCATCAAATGAGGTAACACATGTGAAGGGTTTTTGCCAACTTTTGAACTCCAGTCTAGAAATGCAGTGTTTGTTATTAGTTACTGAGTGACCTTGGGCTTCAGTTCCCTGTTCAGAAAATGAGGGGGCTAGACACAATGATCCCCAAAGTCCACGGCAGCTCTCAGGTTATTGGAGTTTCACATATGCCCTCACACCTATGTCTACATCACTAGGCTTACGCCACCTTGCCTATGCCCACAAGCAGCCTCATACACACTGCCATGCACACTCTTGACACAGGCTCTGTCTCAGTCACACAGAAGCTTGGCCGTTTCCGGCCCCCAGCCCCAAACATCTGATCTTCTGTCTGGCATGGGAAGGGCAGGGGGTGGATGGACTGGGTGGTAGAAGAGGCTGAGGAATGTCACGGATGGTTTTTGTGGGTGGTCCAGCTACAACAGTCCTGCCATGAAAGAGACTTCTCCCTCACCTCTAAATTCTAATGATGGAGGGAGGAGGCCTTTCCTCAGGGTCAGCACTATCCACTGGGCTGCTGCTTTCATGATGAAGTCTGCCTAGGGGAGTCAGTAGGCTCTAACTACTTGGGGGTGGGTGGGGTGTCTGGGTCACCTTTCCCCAGGCCTAGGGAGGGGAAGTGACTGTGCAAAGGCCACCAAGTTAATTTAGTGGCCCAGTCAGGACTCCCATCCAGGCCAAAATTGGAGCCTAACGTCTCCAGAGAACTCCAGAGGAAAGAGTAGGAATATTGGAGGTGAGTGGGGTGGTGAGTTTCACTGGATTGCTGGGAGAAGGGTCAATATTGACTCTTTGCATATGTGTTGAGGGTGGAGGGGGCGCAGAATGGGATGTGTTTTTCTAACTAGGTGAACTGAGGAAGGAGAACACACCCAGGCCCTAGGGCAGCCCCACCCCCTATCAGTAAATCTGGGGCCTGGCCCCTTCCCCCCCGGGGGGGGGGGGGGGGGAGCAGAAAAGAGAAATTCAGAGGTTAAAAATCAGAGCTTTAAGGAGGACTTTTGATTTCTGTCTGGCCAGTCTCCAGATACCTTGCCTCTACAGACCAAGCTCCAGGAAGCTATTTTGGGGGTATTCCCACCCCCCCCCCCCCCAGGGTGGTATTCCCACTACCACCTCTCACACCACCCACAATCCAACCTCTTATACAAATACATTCATCCAGAAACTCATATAGAGATCATAATTTATATCATTGCTTTAAGGTTCTCAATATTTATTGTCTCATTTAAGGAAACTGAGGCTCAGAGAGGGCAGTGACTGGCCTTTTTGTTGTTCAGTCGTGTCCAACGCTTCATGGCCCCATTTGGGGTTTTCTTGGCAGAAATACTGGAGTGAGGTTTGCTGTTTCTTTCTCCAGCTCATTTTACAAAGGAGGAAACTGCAAACGGTGAAATGACTTGCCCAGGGTCACGCAACTACTAAGTGTCTGAGGCCAGATTTGTATTTAGGAAAATGAGTCTTCCTGACTCTAGGCCTGATGCTCAGACTGGCCCTTGCTTACCTATTAATTGTGAGAGGCAGGATTTGAACTCGGTCTCTCCTAACTTCCAAGTTCAAACTCTTTCCATCCCAACACCATGCCCAGGCAGAGACAGAGATCCCAAAAGAAATAGGATCCATCTAGGCCAACTCCCTTATTTTACAGATGAGGAAACTGAGGCCCAGAGAAAAGTGACTTGCCTAAGGTCACAAAGGTTGTAAGCATCAAAGGTGGGATTTGAACCCAGGTCCTTTGACTGCTGTCATTGCTATTTTATACTCTCCACTATAAACACAGAGGACCATATATGCACCTCCCCCACCAACTCTACAAATAGCCACATGCCATACTTAAAATTATGGGGAGTCTACCCACAAACACCCCCTTTCTTACATGCATACACACACTGAGCCAGTGCACACCTGCATACAGACTCACACCCAGCATCAGGCATCAGTGTACACACACACACACACACACACACACACACACACACGACTGGCTGGCTTGGGGGGGAGCTTACCTTCTGCACCCAACTTTCCCCTCCCTTCCCTAATTCTCATCCCCTCAGCCAAACTCCTCTAAGATTCCTCAGCTGGAACTATTTGGGGGGGGGAGGGTGTGAACTGGGGAGGAAAGTGCCTTGCAGAACTTATGTTAGGAGGCTCTGAGCCCAAACGTAGTCTCCAGCACAGGCCTTCACCCCAGTCTGACTGCCTCCCTGGGTATATGATTCCCAGATCCTCCTTCCCCAGCGGCCTTTCTGGTGGGGGATAGGGATGTGGGGGGGTGCAGGTCAAGACTTGGCCCCCACAAAAGATTGAGTCTTTCTGACCATCCTCCCCCTCCTGTACTCCTTTCTTCAGCCTTGGAGCAGGGGAGAGACAGCCCACCTTCACCTCCTTCTCCATACCGTGTCTCTGTCTCCTGTTCAGTCCTTATCTCAGACTGTGACCCCTTCTTTCTTTAGCTGGGTTTTAGACCAGGGATGACAGGCACCCCCTTTCTCACACACCCTCTGAGCTTTCAAGACAGAGCCAGACTTTATATCTAGGAGAGAGTGTGGGGCTGTGGGGGGGGGGGACTAGGAGAGTGGAGATAAACTCTGTGAAAATACCTCTTGTTCCCCCATTCCAGAGATACCACCCCCCATTCAATCCAGGCATCTTCATTTCTTTCCCCTATGTTGGTGGGGCAGAAATAACAAGCTGGAGAAGGGTATGGTTGGGGGAGTGAGAAGAGAGGCGAGGAGAGGGAAGATGAGGAAGATGGGGCTATGCATCACTTCAGGGCAGGGTAGGCTAGGCTGGAGGAAGGAGCCACAAAGCCAGTGAGGTGGGGGAAGACAGAACTGCCACCTGCGAAAAAAGATTCCAAGACCTCCCTCTGACTCTGCTTGTCACACCCAGTCTGCTCCCTGTTCTCTCTCCCTGCCTGGGCTCTGCCTCGCCCGCCTCAGCATCCTTTCTATCCCAGCATCCTCAGCTCCTCTGTCTCCTAGTTCTGTTCCACGGGTCCCTTTCCTGTTTCCCCTCTCTGGCCCTCTCGGTCTCTTGGCTAGCTACTCCCTCACTTCATTCTGGAAACATTTAGGGAGGGTTTGCCTGCTGTGGGCAGGGTGATTACTCTAGCTGGCTCTCCACGTGTCCCTCCCCCATCCCTGAATGCCAAGTCAGAGCCTCCTCCTTCTTAGCCCTTTCTCTCTTTTTATCTCTTCTATCCCCATCCCTTCTTTTTGCTCTGGGTCCTCCCTTCTCTCTCTGCTTCTTCTGTCTCCCCCTTTTTGTCTCTCTCTTGCCTCTGAGGCCTTAGAAGTCTTTCCCCATCTGTCTCTCCATCATGCCACTTATCTCTCTCCTGCACCCATTCTCCATCAGCCCCAGCCTCTGTCTCTGCTGTGTCTCCCTGTCTCTCTCCTGTGTTTGTCTCTTTCTCCAGCGTCTGTGTCTGCACTCCTCCACCCCCACCCGCGCCCCCAAATCTCTCTGCACTAAGAAGAGCCTTGGGAGCTTAGGGAAGAGGGGGTGGAGAGGAAACGGAGGGGAGAGAGGCCAGGGTTGCGGAGCCGGAGCGGGGCGCTGGGCGCAGGGAGCGGGCCCATTTCCATTTCAGAATTAATGAGATTCTCCTGAAGTGAGACACACGCGCGGCTTCAGAGGGCCTTCTGCCTCGCGGGTCAGCCCTGCGGAGTCAGGCCCCGTTGCCATGGCAGCGCTGCCTTGCATATGTAAAGGCGAGAGAAGAGAGGGAGAAAGTGGGAGAGGGAGAGAAGGGGAGAGACAGAAGAGAGGGGAGATACATGAGGAATTGAAGAAGGGGAGAGAAAAAAGAATGGGGAGAGAATGAACCGATTCCAGGACCCAGGCAGTGCTGCTTTGGCTCACAAATTGGGGGGGAGGTCGGTCTCTGAAGAACAATGAGGGGGGAGGGGGAGGCCAGACAAAGGCTAAGGTTAGCCTAGAAAGAGGGGAGATGGAGGCGCGTGGAGGGGGGTCTGGAAAAGAGAGAGGCCTCGAGAATGGGGACATACAGGGGAATCTGGAGAGAAGACAGTCTCTGGTAAAGTGAGTGGGCTGAGGATGGGGAGCAAGTGGGCCCTGAAAGAAGGCAAGACCTGGGGATATGGGAGGAGGAAATGGGGGGGTTAGGAAGAGGGGACTAGAAATGGAAAGGAGGGGGAATGATGCTAGAAGGAAGGAGAAATGGAATTGGGAAAATTGAGTTTCCCCATCCCTGGCCTTACACATTCTGGCTAAAAGAGCTGCTCTCTCTCATACCCCAGCCTCAAGATGTAGAGCCTTCAGACTTTGATCTCAGAAGTACCAGACCCCAGCTATCTCCCTCCTCCTTCCTCTCCCACCCAAGCCTGGGCTCCATACCCTGAAGGGGGGCAGGCTCAGGGAGGCCCCAGGGTAGAGATCAGTGGGTTTGGGGGGGGCCGCAGAGAGAAGCAGAGGCTGCCACATCTGTTACCAACTAGTGAGGGGGTATGGCGCCGCGGCTCTACCAGGGGCTTTGAGGAGAGATCGGTTCAAGTTCCGGAGCTTTACCCGGCCCCCTCCCGCGGGTGTTGGGGCGCCAGGCCTGGCTGGGCGAGAAAGGGCCAATTGCCCGGCTGGGGGGGGGGGGCAGGGAAGGGGGAGGGAAGGGCAGGGAAGGGCAGGGAAGGGGGAGGGAAGCGGGCGGCCCGGGTCGTGGCCAGGAAGCTGGGCGGACATCCTGTCGGTGGAGCCGGGTCTGGCCGGAGGCCCCCACTCCCAGCGGCTCCTCTCGGCCCCCAGTCCCTAGGCATCAGTGTGGGGGTGGGGATGGCTACGGGCTCGGGCGATCCCCGAGGGCGGAGGCAGCACCAAGCCCCTCCCTGGCCTTTCTGTCTGTACTATCTCCTTCCTTCCTCTCTCTCTCTCTCTCTCTCTCTCTCTCCCCCACCGCTCCCCCTCCCTCTCCCTCCCCTCTCCTGGCCCGAGTTTGCATCCCTCTCTCCTGGTTCTGTGAGGGTCTCCATCTCTGCCCTGTCTGTGCGTCCTAGGAACTCTCCCCTGTTTTTGCTCTCAGTTCCCTCCCACTTCCTTTGCTGTGTTCAGCTCTCTTCCCTTCCTTGGCTGTATCTCTGGGTCTCAGCCGCCCCCTCTTTCCTTTGTTGGGTCCCCGGTCTCTTGGTTTCTCCGTCTCTTCCCCCCTTTGCTAGGTCTCTGTCTCTGCTTCTTTGTGACCTTGGTATCTTCAGGAAAAGCCCAGCGCTCCCCAACCAGTTGTCATAGCAACGCCTGTTTTGCCTTCTCCGGGAAGCTCATCAGGCCTTGATTGACAAGGGGGGGAGGCTGAGGGGGCCCCCCAGTTCCCCAATCCCAGGCCCGTGGGGGGAGGGGAGACTATTCCCAGCCTCCGAGCCTTCCCCAGTCCCGCCCCCGCCTAGTCTTCTCTGCCCTCGAGGCCAACCCCCTGATTGTCCCGAGGAGGGCTGAGCCTCGCTTGGGGGATTAACCCCTCAGACCCCACTTGGAGGCCACGTGGGGGCTGCTAGGAGCAAGGGCTGGGACCCCGCCCCTGTCCCACATCCACTTATATACAAGCTCACCCCGTTCCCTGGTTCCCTAGCGGGGTGGGGAGAGTCAGCCACCCGCTGGCTCCCCAGGGCCGGGTCCACCCTCCCGCCGGCTTCCTCCTCCTCCGACCTGTCCAGGAAGCTCTGCGGCGCCTGGCGCGGCCCCCGGGGCGGGGCTGGGGGGGGGGGGGGGAAGCTGTGAAAGTCCAGAGAGGCCTGGAAGGATCTCTGTAAAGGATTGAGAGCTGGAAGGATCCTTAGAATTTAGAATGTCTGGGCTGGAAGGGTCCCTAGAACTGAGAAATGCCCTTCCAACTGAGAATGTCTGGGCTGGAAATGCCCTTACAACTTAGAATATCTGTTCTGGAAGGG
>NW_020949696.1:1719643-1732714 GCF_900497805.2 Vombatus ursinus
TGCCTTTGCAGGAAGGGCCCTTGGAACTGAGAATGCCTGGGCTGGAAGGGCCCTTAGATCTTACGGTGCCTTTGCAGGAAGGACCCTCTTCACAGCTGCATGAGCCTTTAGGACACGGAATATAGGATGCCAGAGCTAGCAGGGACCTTGGAATGTGGAATGTCAGAGCTTTAAGGGACGCTGGTCCATAGAAGTCAGGGTTACACCATTTATTAAGCACTTGCTGTGTTTTGCTCTGTAGCTTGGACTGGGGGATGTCAAGATGACGCTGTCTCTGCCCTCAAAGAGCTTCTACTTGGGGGATGGGGAGGGGGGATATGACATAGAGATAATAAGAATCCTTTGTTCTGGAGGCAAAGGTGATATCCAAACAATACAATAGAAGGTTTTGAAGAGAGGGAAACGGGGGTCCTCTAGTGTCTCTGAAAAGGCAGCACCTAAAAGAACAGAAAGATTCCCTGCTGCCTCAAGGCCACATGTGGCCCTCTAGTTCCTCAGGTGTGGCCTTTTGACTGAGTCCAAGTTTTACAAAACAAATCTTTTATTAAGGGGGTTTGTTCTGTGAAGTTTGGATTCAGTCAAAGGGCCAAACTTGAGGACCTAGAGGGCCAAATGTGGCCTCGTGGCCCCAGGTTCCCCACCCCTGATCTAGAGGAAAGGAGGGAGTGAGATGCAAGCAGATGGACGGGACAGCCAGTGGGCATGGTCTATAGATACAGCTGGTGATCCAGTTTTGCTGGAATTTAAAGAGTGCTCAGAGGGGAGGAGGATGAAATAAGATTGGAAGAGTCAGTTGGGACCAGACTAGACGGCTGGGAGCCCCTCAACGATTTTGGGGTAGGGGTAAGCTTCTTTTGGTAACTGACTCGAAGCAGCAGCCCCAGCTAAGAAACTTCAGCAGGGAGTAGTGAAGGCACTACTACGCCATTAGACAAAATAGGTATACATTTATGTGTATGTGAGTGTGTGTTTGTGTGTGTGTAAAATTACTCTCTAACTACTTCTATCTATCAGTTCTTTCTCTAGGAATTTTAGAGTACTATTTTTGGTTCTGGCGTGAATTGGAAACCATCATACCCTGAGTCAGGGAAGGCTCAGTTGGAATACCATCTCTGACAATTACTAGTTGTGTGACCTTAGGCAAATTTTCTTAGCCTCAGTTTCCTCATATATAAAATGAGAGGGTCCAACCAGATGACTTCCAAGCTCCCTTCCAGCTCTTAAAAAACAAAAGCAGACAAAAAAAAGCTTTCCCAAAAATCTCATTTTATCCACAACCCCCAGAGATAGGTGCTATTATTATCCAGATTTCACAGATGAGGAAACTGAGACCGATTGAGATTAAGTGATTTGTCCAAGAGTCACACGGCCAGTAAAGATCTGAGGCCACATTTGAACTCAGTTAACTCCAGGTCTAGCATTCAAGCTGCTTCTTAAAAAATAATAATTTTTAAAAATTTGTGACAAGCCTGGATCTCTGTCGAGGACCTCGAGAAAGCATATGGGGGTCGACTGGAACCACTGGCAGGCGTGTAGTAGACATTGAAGTGGGCAGGGGTCTCCAGGGCGCAGAGGGTTAAGGCGGGGCCGCGGGGCCGCAGGCCGGCCCGCCGGCCCGGGCTGGGTTGGCCGGCCCGTTGGGCCGGGCGGGCTGGGAGGAGGGGTGCACTCAGCAGCCTCGCCCGGGGCCGTGTTGGTCTTGGCGGCGGCCACAGACTCGCCATTGTCTTGCAAATGATTCGCGCTGGGCCCTCCAGCGAGTTCAGCTGGGTCCAGCCGCCTAGAAAACCGGCGCCTCCGCCCGGGGCCCTAGCGCCATCCTGGCTCTGACTTAAAGCCTTGGAACCGGTGAGGCCCCCAGCTTGGGAAGGCAAAAGGGGGAGGCCTCCCCCGACCCGGCCCCTCTGGAGACCCGGGCATGAGTCTTGGCTAATGAAGTGACCTTGGATAAGTCCTCATCTCTTAAGGGATTTAAGTCACATTAGCTACATGGTCTCTTTCCAGCCCTGACAGTCCGGGCTTCTCTCCTAAGCCCTCGGATTCTTGCTAGTCGTCCGGCATTGGGCTGTACTGCCCGTGGAAGGAAGGGCGGGGGGGGGCCCTCCCTCTGCCCTTCGATCCTCTTAGACCGAGGGACCCCGGAACCCGGAGGAGGGAGGGGCAGTGGGAAGGCACTCCAAGCCCCTAAACTTATAACAGATGGGGTGGGGTTAAACTGGGGGCCCACCTCTTCTGGCTCCTCCTCCACCTCCTACGGCTGTGCGGAAACTGAGCTAGAGAATGTTGGAAAGAGGACCTGAGGCTCGGCCTCTGGTCTTAATAATGGTGGTAATAATAGCCAAGTTTGCCGCAGCTGTATGTACATTATCTCTAATCATCCCTGCCACCCTGAAGGGGCGGGGGCCATTTTTATCCCTGTCGGACAAGTGAGGAAATTGAGGCACGGAGAAGTGGTTGCTGAGGGTCACACAACTCGGTGTCTTAGAAATGAACCCAGATCTCCCGGATACTCCATTCAAATTGGCAGCCCCTGAGAGCAAGGACCATTGTCTTAGGTTTAGTGCCCAGCACACAGGAAGTGCATAATGCATGCTTATTGGCCGACCCCCGAGGCCAGGCTTGGATCTCACTGCCCCTTTTGGACCTTTGTCTTCTCATCCTAACGATGAAGGAATTGGGACTAATCAGTGAGTGGTAGTTCCTGAATCTTAACCCCAAGTACCGGCTTCTTTACCATCCATCAACCAACTGGTCATTCTTAAGCTACGACTAAGTCTGGGGATACAAAGGCCAAAATGTCCTGCCCTCAGGAAGTTTCTCTGGAGGGGGACAAGGGAGGACCACAATATAAACACAAAAGTATATACAAAATAAGTTACGAGGTCACTCGGTTCGGGGAGGGTGGAGAGGGGAGCACAGGAAGAGTGTTCCAGGACTTGGGGGCAGCCTGGACAGAGTCTGGGTACTGGGGGAGGATGCTGGGGTTGGCCATGAGCTTTCTGAACCTCAGTTTCTGCTTCTGGAAAACAGCTAATAACAGTAATACTCACCATCGTTCAGTTGTTTTCCCCATGTGGGGTTTTCTTGGCAAAGATACTGGAGTAGTTTTCGTTTCCTACTCTAGCTCATTTTACAGGTGAGGAAACTGAGGCAGTGTTAAGTGACTTGTCCAGGTCCCACAGCTAGGAAGTGTCTGAGGCTAGATTTGAACTTGGGAAGATGAGTCTTCCTCATTCCAGACCCACCCTCTATCCACTGCGCCACCTAGCTGCCCCAATACTCACCTACCTTATGTTTAAGTGAAATTATATAACAAATTTTGGAAACTTTTGTGTGCTGTGGAAATATCCAGGTATTGTAAAGACATGTGAGGAACGTGGTCAGACCTGTGCTTTAGGAAAATGACTTTAGCAAATATGTGGAGAATGAACTGGGATACGGAGAGACTGGATGCAGGAAGATCACTACCTCCAAACCTGACACTCGGCCTTCAAATGTCACCTCCTCTGGGCAGCCTTCTGGGCTCACCTGGTCATCAAGGGGGTTTCTTCTACCAAGCCCTTATGGTCCAGTGGCCTAGACCTCTCCCTCCCTTGGGGCCCTCACCCATCTTGAGCAATACTGCAATTAGCTATCTTTACCTCTTTCCCTGTCTTGTTACCTCTTTGCTAGGTAGCTGATAAACTCCCTGCAGGCAGACACAGGGCCTCTGGCTTTCCTCAGCAGAGCTCAATCCTGCCACCCGGGGGCCTTATTGCGTTGTTGTTGAATGAATTATTCACTGACTTGTCTTTCAATGAGCTTTTCTTGGGGCCAAATGAGCAAGTCCCCTGCTTGTCTAACCTAAACTGGGGGATGGGGGGGCAAACAGCACAGGATAGAGATGGAGAAGGACCTGGTTTAGTTACCGAAGAGGGGGGAATAAGATATAGGACTGTAAATATAGGGCAGGTGGGGAAACTGAGGCCCTGAGAGGATAAGTGATGCCCTTCATATTCACTGAAATATAAAGTCACATATTTAATATGAGGGAGATGGAATGCTGAGTTCAGTAGTTCATTAGGTGGGCCAGTTTGGATGGAATATAGACTACACAAAGCAGGATTATTGTAAAATAAGTCTGGAAAGGTAAGCTGATGCCTGACTAGGAAGACTTTTAAATATCGGGCTGAAGAGTTTGCATTTTATCCTAGCGGTAATAGGGAGCCACTAAAGTTTCTTGAGTGGGAGAGTGCCCTGGTCAGATCAGTGCTTTGGGAAGATTGTTTTGGCTGCTGTGCGGAGGACAGATTTTTTCGGGGAGAAACGAGAGGTTAGGAGACTAGTCGATATAATTTGGGCCAATCCAAGCTTACTGTATTCGACTGTGAGAGAGATTGGGGATTGACTTAAAAAAAAAAGTCCCATGTTCCAAGGAGCAGCAGGGACAGATAAGGATATCAAGGATAAGGTGAGGCTATGGGAAAGAAAACACTAACAAATGTGGGGAATGGAATTAAAACAATAATTATAGTACCCAGTTCCAGAGATGTGTTGATAGAATCAGAACATACACTCTAAGGAACTGCAAAAGCTATCATGCCAACCAACTTCATGATTTGAAGAAAAGCAGGGAACCCAAGTGGACCACTCTCTCCTATCTAGAGTCATATAGGATTTTAAAAGACTAGCTTTGGACCAGGGAGAAAAGCCCCTACTGTCATGCAACTTCACTCAAAGTCAGAGAGGTGGGGTTTTCTTTTTTTGGGGGGGGTAGAAAAGGATAACTATTTGAAAGGTGACAGAGCTGTAGTGTGTAGTAATAAATTAAGCACCTACTATGTGCCAAGCACTGTGCTAGGTACTGGGGATACAAGTACAGAGAATGAAGCCATCCCTAGACACAACCCAATACCTTTAACCATCCAATGATCTTTCCAGTAAAAACGTTTTGGGAATGATTTAAATCATAAGCATCTTACATTTGCATAGCCTCAGTTTCCCCAGTACAAATCATGTTACCCACATCTCATTCGACCCTCTAAAGCACTCTGAAATGTGCCAGTATTCTCCTGTTTTAGAAGTGGAGGAGGGGGGTGGCCTGGCTGATTTAGCCTCAGAGGCCTGGATCCAAATGCTTGAGTGGAACTGAACACGCCAGTTCATCACTCTGGGCCTCAGTTTCCTCCTCTGTAAAATAAATGTTGGATCAGATGACCTCCAAGCTTCCTTTCTGATGCTCTGATCTCTGATCCTGTGGGGAAACTGAAGTTTAGTAGTGTTACATAGTTTTTCCAAAACCACCCAGTGGCTAGGTGGCTGCCCTGGACACATCGCTTCCAATGCTTTTTCCGATACACCTTGCTGCTGGGGGAGGGGCATGTCTCTAGTTTGCCATAACGTTGAAATCAATTTTACTTGCAAATAGAATGTGAAGTTGCCTAACTCAAACTTAATTCCTGGTTTTGAAAGCAGGACTCATTTAGGGACCCTTCTTAATGTCCTAGAAAAGGGACCTGAAAAGATAATGCCAGGCTAAGGAACCAGGCAGAACAGGGTCTAGTCTATTATCCAATAACAAATCTTTTTTGTTTGTTTGTTGGAGGGCATTAGGGTTAAGTGACTTGCCCGGGGGTCACACAGCTAGTAAGTATCTGAGGTCACATTTGAACTCAGGTCCTCCTGACTCTAGAGACAGTGCTCTTATCCACTGCATCCCAACAAGCCTTTTGTTGAAAGATGTTCCCAATCTTGGGCCAGGTTCTGGAAAAGGAGATCTAACTTCTGCCCTCAGAATTGTTAAATTTTTGCCTTTTCGTTCCCAGCCCTGGACCGTAATAAGTGTCTTACAAGTGGTTATTGAATGAATGAATGAATGAATGAATGTTCTCAAAATGGGGGGGAGAGGGGGACTCAGCAGCAGACAACCAAAAGAGCTCTAAACAAGTCCTCCTCTCTTTCCCTCCCTTCCTCCCTCCCTCTCTCCCTCCCTCTTTCTCTCCCTCCCTCCCTCCCTCCCTCTCTCCCTCCCTCTCTCTCTCCCTCTCTCTCCCTCCCTCTCTTTCTCTCTCTCTCCCCCTCTCTCCTAAACCCTCCTGCAATCAAATGAAACTGCTCTCTCCAAAGTTACCAGTGACCTCTTCATTGCTCAGTCCTCCTCCTTCTTGACCTTCCTCTAGGCTTTGACACTGCCCATTATCTCCTCCATGATACTTCCTCCTCTGTGGTTTTCAGTACATCACTCTCCCCAGGTTTTCCTCCTGGCCGTCCCACTGTACTTCCTTAGCCTCCTTTGTTGCTTCTTCATCCCTGGGTGTCTCCCAAGGCTCTGTCATGGACGCTTTTCTTCTCTCCCTCTGTCTGGTTTCATTTGGTGGTCTCATCAGCTCCCATGGTCACTTATCCTCTCTATGCAAATGAGGCCCAGATCTATAGATCCTGCCCCGGTCTTTCTCCTGAGCCCCAGTCCCACATCACTGTCTATCTATCGGACATCTCAAACGCAACATCATCCAAAAAGAATTCATTATCTTTCTTCCTCAAATCCTCCTTTCCTCCCAACATTCCTATTACCGCTGAGGACACCCCCATCTTCCCAGGCACCTAGGCTTCCAACCCCAATTTTCAGCCTTAACTCCACACTCCCATATTCAGTCTGGCACCGAATCTTGTGGTTTCTCAGTCAGTAAAAATTTGTTAAGCACCTACTATGTGCCAGACATTGTGTTAAGTGTTAAGCGATACATAGAAAGGCAAAAGGTAGAGCTTATAGTCTGATGGGAGAGACAAGATGCAAACCATGGACAAACCGGCTATAGACAGGATAAATGGTTGGGAGGGAAGGTGCCAGCATTCAAGGGGACCAGGAAAGGCTTCCTATAGAAGGGAGGATTTTTGCTGGGACTTCAGGGAAGCCAGGAGGTGGAGATGAGAAGGGGGAAACATTCCAGGGATGGGGACAACCAGGGAAAATGGTAGGAGTTTGGAGATGAGAGTGTCTTGTGTGAGGTCAGTGACACTGAGTCAGAGAGTATGTAGTGGGTGGTGGGGGAGAGAAGGTTGGGAAGGGCTTTGAATGCCAGAAAGGATTTTCTATTTGATGCTGGAGGTGTAGGGAGCCAGTAGAGTTTATTGAGTTGGAGATGGAGGCAGGCAGCTAGGTGGTGCAGTGGATAGACCACTGGCCTTGGAGTCAGAGGACCTGAGTTCAAATCCGATCTCAGACTAGACACTTGACATTTACTAACTGTGTGACCCTGGGCAAGTCACTTAACCCCCAATTGCTTCATATATTTAAAAAAAAAAAAAGAGTTGGAGATGGGCCTGGGGGTTGGGTCGTCGGTGACTCAGTAAGACCTGTGCTTTAGAAAGCACCCATTTTGACAGCTGGTGGAGGATTAAATGGAGTGGGCAGAGCCTGGAGGCAGGCAGACCAGCCAACAGGCTTTTACAACAGTCTAGGCAGGAGGTGACCAGGGCCAGGCCCAGGGTGATGTCAGAGAGGAGAAGGGGACACATGCAAGACATGTCAGGAAGGTCAGATTGACAGGCCTCGGCAACCCATTGGATATGGGATTGGGGCGGGGGGGGGGGGGGATGGTGAGACAGAGTGAGGAGTTGAGGACAACACTAAGATTTTGCACTGGCCGTCCCCCATGACTGGAATTCTCTTCCCCTTCCCTTTGGCTCCTCAGATTCCTTCAAGACCCGAAAGGAATCCCATTTTCTGCAAGAGACCTCCCCCCCCCCCCCCTCCCCCCGCCAGTGCCTTCCATAATCTTCCACCTATGTCTTCTATGTATGTACTGAGCTACCATACGATTCCTCCCCCTTTCCAGTATGAGCTCCTGGAGGGCAGGAGTTTAGGGTTTAGGGTTTGTCGTCAGGGCCTGGCACACAGTAAGCACTTGATAAATGCTTGTAGACTCAACTTCCTGATCTTCACAGACTGTGTTGGTCCCCAAACCTGCCCCCAATCCAACATGTGATTTTCCATCTCCTGGCCTTTATGTGCCCTGTCCCCCATGCCCTTCCTCTCACTTTGGCCTTTCAGTAATTATAAGAGCTTACATTTATATAGTGCCTACTATGTGCCAGTTATTGTGCAAAGTGCTTTACAAATAATATCTCATCTGATCCTCACACAACCCTAGGTAGTGTTATTATCCCCATTTTACAGCTGAGGAAACTGAGGTAGACAGAGGTATAGTGAGGCCCAGCACTCTATCCACTGAGCCATCCTCCACTTCCTTCAGCTCTTATGTTGTCTCCTGCTGAAAGCCTTTTTTTCTGATCTTCTCTGCCGGTTGTGCTTCCTTCCTCTTCCTTCCTCACGTGGTCACATGCATGTTGCTTATCTGCAAGGTCCATTTGTTTATTACCAGGAGACTAGAAGGTCTTTGAGGGCAGGCACTGTTTGGTTTCTGTCCATGTATCCCCAGGGCTTATAAGGCACAGTTCCTGGCATGTTGTAGGCACCTAATAAACGCTTGATCAGATAGAAACAAAACACAACCTCACATCCCCTGCAGAAGCGTGTGATTCATACACTGTCAGGCCTGAGGAGCCCATACTGACTGGTCGGCAAAGGCTTCATAAAGGGCTAGGGATTGGAAGAGGGGGATGGTAAGGAGAAGGAGGGAAAGGATAGAAGGCCGGAAATGCTCCTTCTTCTTATCATTGCAATTCTGCCTCTTCTTCAGCACTTAGCACTTTGCTGGAATGAATTGGACTGGGGCGGGGATCCTGAACCTGAGACCCACCAGTTTGTTATCTTGGATGGGAGGGGAAATGACATCTTTATCATTAGGAACCTTTGGGTTACTCCAGTGTCTTTTATTTATTTCAAAACGTGATTCGGAGACCAGGACTCCGGGATACCAATAAGGCTGAGGACCCTTGGCTTGAGAGGGGTATTGCTTGTTCTGTTTGTGACCCAGGGCAAGATTCTTCTCCCTCTGGGCCTTAGGTGGGCCTAGTTGTTCTCCAAGGTCAAGGATCTCTTTATTGTCTGAATTAGGGAATTCTAGGATTTAGACCTGGCAGGAACTCCAGAATGTCAGATCTGGGAGGCCCTTAGAACATAGGATGTCAGGGCTGAGTGGGCCGTTAGAACACTGAATGTCAGAGCTGGGAGGGCCCATAGAATGCAGGATGTCACAATTTAGAGATCAATGATTCCTTCTTCAATTTATAGGTGGGGAAACTGAGGCACAGAAAAAGGGACATTTATCAGAACAATAGCCCACCAAGTCTAGGCCTACCTACCTGCAATACACATAGGATTATAGGTCTAGATCACCCCTTTCATTTTATAGGTGATGAAACAGCTCTAGGGAAGTGACTCACCTAACATCCCAAGGTAGTAAGTGATAGAGGACAGGATTTGAACCCAGCTTCTTTGATGCCAAATCCAGTGTTCTTTCTTTTTGGGGTTTTTTTGTTTTCTTTTTCTTTTTTTTTTTTTGGCTAGGCAATGGGGTTAAGTGACTTGCCCAGGGTCACACAGCTGGTAAGTGTTACGTGTCTGAGGCCGGATTTGAACTCAGGTCCTTCCGAATCCAGGGCCAGTGCTCTATCCACTGTGCCACCTAGCTGCCCCTTGTGTTCTTTCTATACACTGTACCATTCCTCCCTTCATAGGGGCCCCAGGGCTGGGATAGGTAGGGAACAGAAGGCCTAGAGTTGGGAATGGGGACGCTTGGACCCCATTATGGTAGATTTTGACTGACCCTTCTTTTTCTGCTTTTCAGAGTGCGGCTGCAGCTCCCAGCCCGGTGATGGGTGGCATGGCTCCCAGTGACGGGATGCCTATGCCAGCTGGCTTCTTTCAGGTACCACAATGGGGCTGTCTAGTGGGGAGCAGGATTGGGGGGGGCAGACTTGTTCTTTGGCAGCCTCAGGAATGAGGAGGGGCTGTGAGGAGGGTGAAGGTTAAACTTCTCCCAGTGTGGAGGGCTATGTGGGGCTCTGTGCGTAGGTAGACATGGGATGCAGTTGTCTGTGGGATGTGTTTGTGTGTCTGTGAGGGAGAGCAAATCATATGGGTGTCTTGGAGAGAGATGGAAAGAGAGAAAAAAATAGTGAAAGAGAGGGAGGGGGGAGAGGGAGGAGAGGGACAAAGGGTGGGGAGAGGGAGAGGAAGGGGGGGTGTAGGGGCTATCGTGTGTGAGTCAGCAGCATGGAGCCTATGGCTGTGTGTTTGTGTAAGAAAGAAAGAAAGGAATGGTGTGGCCTGTCATAGAGGAGGCTTGTGGACGGACTCGAGGTACAGTCTGTCAGTGAGAGAGAGAGAGAAAGGCAGAGTGTGGGTGTGTGAGTATGTGTTGGTGAGAGGAAGAACCGAGGGAGGGGGCCGTGGAGTGAGTGTATGGAGAGGGAGAGGCATGGGGGCATCTCTGTGCAGAAGGGCGGGGAGGATCTGTGGGAGAGAGAGGCCTAGAGGTCTTTGTGGCTTTGGGGTCTATGTTTGGAAGAGAGAAAGCAGCATGGGGTCTCTAGACATGCATGTGAACAAGAGGCGTGGGGTCTGTGTGTGTGGGAGAGAGAGAAAGAAATAGGCATGAGTCTGTATGTATGGGGGGAGGGCAGGAGAGAGGCAGGAAGGAGGGAGGTCTCCCATAAGATGGGGATGTGGGGTTTGGGTGTGTAGGAGAGGTGCCAGGCTGATACAGAGCACTAGAGAGAGGGGGCCATGGCGTCTATGTGATCTGAAGGGCTGAGGTCTCTGTGTTTGAGAGACAGGGGCAGGCAGAGGGCAGAGGGGATCTGTAGAGGAAAGGGGCTAGGGGTTCTTGGAATGTGTGGGGATGTCATAGGGTGAGAAAAGGAGAGAGGAGGGTATGGGATCTGTGTGTGTGTGTGTGTGTGAGAGAGAGAGAGAGAGAGAGATATGTATGTAGGGTATGTGTGTGATAGACATGGGGTCTATCTGTATGGGGTATACGTATGAGAGGCATAAAGTCTGGGGAACATGGAGGCATCTGTCTGAGGGGAGTATGAGGTCTGTGGAGGGTAGGGGTCTGTGTGAGAGAGAGGAAGGATATGGGGGCTTTGAGATTAAGAAGGGGGGTGGGAGAGAGCGTGTAGTGTCTACAAGAAAGAACAGAAAGTATGTATGTGTGTTTAGAGACACAGAGAGGCATGGAGGTCTGTGTATATGAGAAAGGGAGAAATATAAAAGGATGTAAGGTCTTTGTGTGTGAGAGAGGCAAGAGGTCTTTGGGTGGGGAAGGAGGGAGTGTTTGTGTGTGAGAGAGATGTGGTATGAGAGAAGGTCAGGATATGAGGTATGGGAGGGGAGGGATAAAGAAGAAAGTAGAGAGAGAGTATGTGTATGTGTGTGTGTGTGTGTGTGTGTGTTTGTGTGTAAAGTGGGGGGAGAGGAGGGGATAGGGTCCCTTTGTGTGGGAAAAAGGCATGAAGTCTGTGTGAGAGAAAAGCAAGAAATCTGTTGGGGGTGGGAGACAGGGATCTGTGTGTGAGAGGGAGAGAGGGGAGGCCTGAGCTCTGTGAGAAGGGAGAGAAACAGAGACAGACAGTGAGAGGAGATAGTATGTCAGATCTCTTGTGAGCAAGAGAGGTGGGGGGGGGTGGGGGGGGGTGGTAGGGGAGGGGTGGAGGTTGGAGGATCCAGGACAGAGCAGGAGGATGGTATGCAAGTGGCAAGGAGGGGGAGGCTCCACATTCAGGAGGTTGGGGCTGTGGGTCTTGGGTATTCTAATTCAATATTAATTAAGATGGAAGGCTGCCTGAGGCAGCTAGGTGGCCCAGTGGATAGAGCACAGGCCCTGGAGTCAGGAATCAGGACCTGAGTTCAGATTTGGCCTCAGACAGTTACTAGCTGTGTGACCCTGAGCAAGTCACTTAACCCCAATTGCCTACCCCCACCCCCCCCAAAAAAAAGAAGAAGGAAGGCTGCTGTGGGGAAGTGACCCAGGGATCAGTGTTGGGTGTCCTGGTCATTTTGCATTCTTGTCAGTGACCTGGATCAAGGAGGCATTGACCAGATCTATAGAGGACAAATAGCCAGGAGGGTTCCCTAGTGCACTGAAGGATCAACCAGGAGCCCAAAAGATCTGGAGAGGCCAGAACACTGAGCCAGTCTGACAAAGATGTATTTAGTAGAGATCAATGCAAAGTCTTACACCAGTTCAAGAAGTCAACTTAAGTACAGGATGAAAACAGTAATGGTGGCAGTGACCTTAGAGATTGTAGAATTATTCACATACATTACTTGCACGTCACTAAAACACCGAGGAAGATTTGGCTGCCCATGATTTCTGTTTTCCAGATAAGACAACTCCAGCTCTAGTTCAGAAAGCTTAAGTGGTCTTATTAGGGAGACTTCAGAGGTGGCATTTGAACTGCAGATTCCATGTTTCCCAGCTTAGCCCCACAATCTAATGCCTCACAATAGACAGTAGTTTGCTTGACAAAGACCTGGGGGTCCTCATGGACTCCAAGTTCAGAATGAGTCAGCGGTGTGATATGGCAGGCAAAAAATGCTAAGGAAGTCTTAGTTGCTTTGAGAGATAATGGACAGAAGTCCTGTTGTATTCTGCCTCAGTTGGGCCACTTCAGAGATGTTGAGTAAACCGTTCTAGATGCCACATTTTAGAAAGGACAGAGAGAGAACCCAGAGGATGGCGATCAGCACGGTGAAATGCCTCGAATCCATGACAACATGAGAACCAGTTGAAATAACTGGGGATGTTTAACCTGGAAAATCATAAGGCGTAGGAGCAACATGATCATTGTCTTCAGGAAGCTGGAGGGCTGTCATGTGGAAGATGGATCAGCCCCAGAGGGCAGAGCCAGGAACTGTGGGGGGAAGTCATGGAGGGAATGGGTTAAGCTTGACATTGAGAAAAGCTTCCTGACACTGAGAACCGGCCCCAGTGGAATGGGCTGCCCTGGGAGGGAGCAGGTCCCTTTGACTGCATGTCACCAGGCAGAGGGTGGCTGAGCTCTCATGAGGGATGTGTGTGTGTGTGTGTGTGTGTGTGTGTGAGAGAGAGGGGGGGGTAGATGTATATTTGTGTACGAGAGAGAGAGAAGGGAAGGCATGGGATCTGTGTGTGTATGAGACAG